>NW_026942984.1:334386-442965 GCF_024139115.2 Armigeres subalbatus | reverse complement strand
GGTATTACGTATTGCTACCTCGGACGTGATACCAGCACCACGTCTTTACGACTCGGCCGAAGAAAATATCCAACACACTAAAAACTTATACAAAGTTATATGGTTTTCGCGGTATGTTAAAATGCATTTTTCTTCTGTTTGTCATTATTTATGCCTTGTTCTATCATCGTAAAACGAGTTAGTCTTCTTCTTCTTCTTATTGGCATTACATCCCCACATGGGACAAGCCGCCTCGCACTTAGTGTTCATTACAACAGTTATTAACTGCGAGGTTTCTAGCAGTACCATTTTTGCATTGTATATATGAGGTCTACGATGATATTTAGCTTCAGGAAGTCGAGACAATTTCCAATCCGAAAATTGCCTAGATCACCGGAATTGACACCTGGGTTTTGACGCACGGCTAAGGATGATCCAATTGATTCAATTCACGGAAATGAACGGTTTGTTGACATTTGGAAGAAACGACAGACATCTGGTCCTCCAAGTTTTCCACGCTTCCACGGGTCTGCGATAACAATCGACCATCAGTTAAGGGTTGCATGGTGGACGGCCGGCATTTGATATCATAGAATGGACCATCCGATGCCCAAATATCGACTCTGACCACTATGCCGCCAGATTCAGGAAGGTCTCATGCATAACCGGTTTCAGGTGCAAGAGAACCATGTTGTTAACATACACGACTGTGGCGTTGGCGCTGAATAAATTCGCTCATTAGCTCATTGCCAAACGATATGAGAGACAAACGAATTGAAACTGGAGATTGTACGACAATTCCCCAAAACCATCCTGAATGCAATTTTCCCGAGACAATTTCCCGAATGTAACAATTCCCCGAATGACTTCGAACAAATAATTCAATGAATATTTACAACCTAGAGAATAAAGTAGTTTTAAACACATATTTGTCATCGACTATTGGCGCCCGAATGAGCAGGCGTTCAAAGATTTGTTCAGAGTGCTCTTTGGAGATGCCGAACATGACCAAATCTTTCGATAGCATTGTATGCCCTTGATCTTCCTTACTGTTAAATTAGACATCTATTGTTAAATTATAAAGATATTATAATAAAGTGTTTTCCTATTCATTTTTTACTAAAATAGTAACATAGGCGATTTTATTTGGTGAGCAGAATCGGAACAGAAATGCCTGTTTAAAGCATCATGGTAAAAATTGTAAATCAAACTCCTGTCCATGTAAGGTCTATCTCTTCTTAGAAGTTACTGAATGAATGAATCCTTTAAAAAATAATGCGTATGCCCAAGGAATGAAGCGATCCCTTCTAAAAAGTAGTCCATCTACTCGAATTTAACGCGATGGATTAATTTGATCTCTACTTTGAAAGTAGGTGTTTTCCGGAATAATGAAGGTGTAAATGTTATTCCTTCTTTAAAAATCTGTATCTACCTGGTATATAGACCAATTCATTAAGGTTATGCGTTAGCTCGAAATAGCCAAAGTAGAATGAAATTACCTTTTCAGAAGTAGGAATTTGCCTGCAATAAGGTTGTAAAATGTAGTCTCTTCCTTTGATGTAGACGGGTTTGGGAAAGATATAATAAATGAGATCGCATCTAGCAATAAATTATCAATTATAAAAAATTTACGTGTCATTCAAAGAAGGCAATATCTCCTCCATTGTCCTTATACTGCGTAGACGCGATCATTTAAGGAAGGCATTATCTCCTTCCTTCGCTTTATCCAGGAAACGTGTACAATTGAAGAAGGTCCATCTACCCTCTTTGTCTTATACGCAAACGTGTTCATTTAAGAAGGCATTATAACTCGTCTTCCCTCAATACCGGGCAAGCGATTATAAAAAAACATTATCCCTTTCTTTGTCCATACCGGAAGACGCATTAATTTTCTTCCTTTATCTTTATCCTTCTTCCTTATTTTCCATTCACTCTTCCTACATCTCACTTCGTATTTTGCCCTTCTCGCTCCTCACATAACACTTCTTGCACGATTTTCACTTCTCATTCTTACTCCATACTTTTCACTTCTTAGTATGTACTTACTTCTCATTTCTTACTTTCCATTCCCACTTCTCACTTCTCATGTCTCACTTCTCACTTCCCAGTACTCCTACTCACTACTACTTCATCCTCGCTCTCACTTCTCACATCTCACTTAACATCTCACTTCACGTCTCACTTTTCCTACTCACTACTCATTTCACTTCTTACTTCTCCTCGGCTTAATGAGGTTCAGGCTAATTGTCTTCCAATGTCCCAGCATCTTTTTTTTACAACTTTTTAGAGAGTTGTTCCAGACCCCTCACTTTTGTTGCAACTCAAAATTACAAAAGCCAATTATGCGACTTTATGTTAAACGACGCAGATTCCTTTTTCAGTTTAGTTTTATCTGCATCGTGGAAATAATTGGGAAATGTTACATTGGGAAATTGCATTCGTGGAATTGTTACATTCGGGAAATGTTACGTTAGGGGAATTGTTATTCGGAAATTGTCATGGGAATTGGTTTTCAGGGAATTGTCGTACTGAAATCGAGCAAAAATTGATTGCATTGTGACACGCTCACTGCGGTCAATACAACACAGATGTATTGGTACCACACGAGGAAACCAAGGGTTTGATGTGGAGTGCCAAAGAGCGACAGGTGAGAAAAACCAGGCCAGGAGCTCTAAGCGGCTACACGCCACGATTTATAGAACTAAGAGCAGCTGAAAAAACTCCACCGGTTTAAGAAACGAGGGTACGAAGAAAAAGTACTTTCGGAAGCAGAGGAAGCTTCATCAGAATCGATGCTTGGAAGTTCTACAAACTGATCAACAACATGCAGAAGATAACACACCGTCGCCAGTCATGATCAATGGCAGCTCCGGAAATCTGTTTACCGACATAGCAGGGTGGCTGGTAGGTGAAAGGTGATTGTTGAACAAACAGAATCAGATTGAGGATGTCGGACAACCAGTGAAGCCACCAACGCTAGACGAGGTGAGAAAAGGCTGTACGAAAGCTAGTGCGAAGAACGGAATCTCGGCCGAACTCTAAAGTGAACGGCTGAAAAAAAAATAATTGAATGAGAAGAAATGCCTTCGCGATGGCTTGATGCCTCATGTGTCCTATCTACTAGGAAGATCACAGACTCGATTATGCTAACTAAATAAATATAACACCCTTGATAGAGCCTACACGGACGAATCAACGATCAACAACGGACCAGATGTTGTGCGACAAATCCTCGGTAAATCCGAGAATACAACTTGTGGCCTCATTTTATGTGTTGACTTGCGCGGCAGTACCAGTGAAACGGAATGAATTGTGGCTATAAGGCTGAACATGGCTTTCAAGTGAAGCTTATTGAGCTGATTCGTGCGACGCTGGGTGGGTCCAAATCCAACGTCATAATATCTGTTAGACATCCGAATCGTTCTTGATGCTAGATGGATTGAAACAGGGCTTATCTATTCCACATTGCTCTGGAAAGTGCAATGAAGAGGTTTGGTGTGCAAAAGAAGGAGCCATCATCAACAAGTCTTGCTGTCTTGTTTTGCGGATTACATCAACATCATTGGTGCGTACGCAGACCTGTAAAAGATACTTTTGTGCATTTTAAACAGGAGACTGAAAGATAAACTCTATCAAAACTAAGTATCTGGTCAGGTGTACAGAATCGTCTCTCATTAATAGATACAACGATAAAATAGAGGCCAATACATCTTAGAATCATAACAAACCATGAAAACAAGTGTATTGCACTTTTATACACTATACAATTTAAAAAAAAAATCGTATAGGCAGCTCCAGCATATTTTTTTCGCACACCTGTGTAAAAGAAGTCATCAGAGCCGGTGTTCCTGCAATTGGGGTTTTAAAATGAAATTCAGCATAGGGTATAGGCGTATAAACCCCGAATTAGTTCATTATCGTAACAGCTTCCATAAACCTATACTACCTATCGAAACCTATATACCTTTGAATTCAAACCTGATCTGGTGGCTGACAAAGACGAGACAGTTTAAACGATGCTGGTCCCGACGAGCTGGAAATAAATGGCATGCGATTTGAGGTTGTCGACTAATTCACATATCTTGAAACCCTCTCGAGGTTAAATACGTGTTCCGGCTGCAAGTAGGACTTTCGATTTGTAATCAGCTAAAGTCTCGCAGCTTGCAGACACGGACAAAACTAGCTCTGTACACATTATTGATTCGTCAAATTACCCTGTACGGCCAAGAAGCATATGGATGTTAAAAGATGCAGATTTATTTAGTTCTCGAGTGGTTAACCCGTAAATGCCCAGGACGAACTTTCAATTTCGAAAACCAGATCACAGAGGTTTGACTTGGAATTTTCACTGAAATCAAGGGATAAGAAATCAAGGAAAAAAGAAGATCAAATGATTCTATCTCTTTAATAAGTATTGAAAACCAAGAATCGACATTTGCTTATTTAAGCGGTGAAGTACTTACTTAATGGCTTTCGGTTCTGGAATAAGTGAAGTTGACTTGATAGAATATGATGTGAACTCCAGAATAACATAGAGGACCCAGAATAACTTTGTTGGCTTATTCGAACAATTGATCATTCACCTGGACTCTGAGGACTTTCGTACATTCTTGGTTGCTATTGGATTGGTACCAGTTGTGGTTAACGCGTTTCTGGCCCACTGATTTCAAATTTAAAATCCACCGTTCTCTTGCTTTTCGACCGATTTGCATGAAATTTGGAGGAAAGATGAATTAAACCCTATATTTTTGTAGATGTATTAATTTGGTGATTGGGTCTTCGAGGACAGTTTTTCGATGGGGTCCCTGGTCAAATGGGTCCGACGTTACATAACTACGTTAGGCATAGACTAGGCTAGGAGCTTCTCACCTCTGGACAAGAACGGTTGTGTGTTACTTCGAGTGGTATTTCAGAGCAGAAGTGTAAACAAAAGTATTGTGATATAAAGGCTCTCTAGCAGTTGCTAGTTTCTGACGCCATTGTGTTCAGATAAGTGTCCATTTGAATCGTTTTATTGCTATCTAATTCAATCCCCGCGCAACAAAAGTGTGTTGTTGTCCGCCTGAAGCCTAGTCCACAGAAAGTCATGGATGAAGACAGTGATCACAGCGAAGATATTCCTGCTAAGATGAAACCCCTGATGAAAATACGATCTGCCACATACTAACTCGCTGATCTCGTGTCACAGTCGGCTCCACAGTCCACATGTTTCCCACCGGTGTCTCCAAATGTCAATGATTCTGCTTTTGTTCTGCCTCCGATGCCACCTCTTCCATTTTCGTCCGCCTCTCATCGTCGTCGAATGATGTATCATCGTCCATTACCTCAAAGTCCCTATTAGTAAAACGACACAGGTGCTATCCAGAAGCTTGCAAAGGTACGTATGAAGTTTTCGTACGTCAGAAAGATAAACCAGTTGAAGTTCTGCTGGTTTCAGCGGAGTGCATAAACACTTTCACTTTCGATCTGTGAAGGAGGTAAAACAGATCGGCTTTTCTAAGGTTTGGATTTTTTTTCGGATCGTTCCGACGCCAACAATGTTGTCTACAATGAGCTTCTAAGCAGGCTTTACCGGGTTTACATTCCAAGTGAGCGGGTTGAAATAGATGGGAAATATACAAGTTCACTATCACCCAACTGATTCATCTTTTCACAGACATGGTCGGCCTAGACAAGAAGTGGACAGACGTCTTGTTGAAACTGACACCCATATTCAAAAGTATCTTCTCTAAATTAATAACATCAATGCCTCTCCTTGCCTCTTTTGTGTCTATCATTGGCTAATTCGAGAAAAAGTAAAAGTTTTTCCATTTTACAGTGGAATTGTAGAAGCATCCTTTAAAAAATTGGTAATCTCAGATCTTTCATTAATACCGTACATGCAGACTGCTTTGTATTATCAGAAACATTTCTAATAGATAGTTTGTCCTTTAGTATACCTCCATTCAACATTGTTCGACTGGATCGTAACAATCGGGCAGGTGGACTATTGATAGACATCAAAAATGATTATTCTTTTGAACGCGTTGTAATCACAAATAGCTCTCCAATAAAAATTGTGGCTTGCACCATAAAGGTTGATACTCAATCAATAACAATTGCTTCAATTTACATTGCTCCTTCTGTAAAACTTGATATTAATAAATTGCGTCGAGTGGTAGATCAAATTCCTTAGCCGGCTTTCTTATTAGGAGATTTTAATGCACATGGAACAGCATGGGGAGATTCGATAGTTGATGCAAGGACGAATATCTTTTACGATATACTAGATGGATATAATCTTTCGGTTTTGAATACGAGGGAAATAACACGCATAGCATGTCCTCCTCATAAATGTAGCAGCGTTGACCTTTCTATATGTTCATCAGAACTTGCTTTAAATACTTCCTGGGCTGTCATGGATGATCAAGCCGGTAGTGATCATATCCCCATCAGTATAACGTATGGAAATCACGAACATGATGAAATTGAAATACCCTTTGATCTTTGTCGTCATTCATTCATTTCATTTTTTCATTTATTTAGTCTACATCTATACAGATAACACTGAATCAACAATTTGACGCCACAATACACGGTTCGAGGCAGCATCTCTCCATCCTCGAATACGCCCGCCCCACGCTCGCCAAGTCGTTCTGCACCTGGTCTGCCCATCTCGCTCGCTGCGCTCCACGTCGTCTCGTACCTGCCGGATCGGAAGCGAACACCATCTTTGCAGGGTTGCTGTCCGGCATTCTTGCAACATGCCCTGCCCATCGTACCCTTCCGGCTTTAGCTACCTTCTGGATACTGGGTTCGCCGTAGAGCTGGGCGAGCTCATGGTTCATTCTTCGCCGCCACACACCGTCTTCTTGTACACCGCCAAAGATGGTCCTAAGCACCCTTGTCGTCATATAAACTGGGAAACCTACACAACATCGGTGCTGAAAGCAATTCATAGTACTTTAAATATGCATCCAGAACAGTTATATCCGTTTATAACGTCAGTTATACACGAGGCAGCTTTAAAAGGTCAAACTAAACCGAAATCCCAACAATTCATTGCCCGTAGCAAACCCCCCACTATTTGGTGGGATAAAGATTGTTCAGACATCATTAAACAAAGATCAGACGCGTTTAAACTGTTTAGAAAATCAGGTGCTGCTGAACACTATGTAAACTATTTAAGAGCTGAAGCTTAAAGTAAACGTCTTTTTAAACGAAAAAGAAGAAATTTTGGAAAAACTATGTCGAATCTTTGGATAGACAAACGGCTCTTAGTTCATTATGGGAAACTGCTCGTAGAATGAGAAATTATGTACCTCCTATATCTAATTTAGAAAAATTCAACTCTGATTGGATTAATGATTTTGTCGATGCAATATGTCCTCCATTCGTTCCATTAGAGAAACCCGTGTTCCATAATTTAAGCAATTATAACACCAGCTTATTGGAAGATTATACTCTCGCTGAAATGAAACATGCATTAATAGCTTGCAAAAATTCGTCTCCAGGACTAGACAACATCAAATTTTCGTTAATCAAAAGGTTATCAGAACCAGCTAAGCTTCTTCTTCTTCTTCTGAGGTTATTTAATTGGATGATCCAGAACAATGAAATCCCTCATACTTGGTCGGACATTAAAATCGTAGCCATTCCTAAACCTGGAAAGCATCCAGGCTCTGCGAGCTCATATCGTCCGATTGGTTTACTTTCATGCTATAGAAAAACCTTGGATAAAATTATTCAGTTTAGATTAGAAAGCTGGGCTGAGAAAAACAACGTTCTGTTTCCAACTCAATATGGGTTCAGACAATCAAGGGGTACACGAGATTGTTAAATATTATTATCAACTGACATACAACGGGCGTATGCGTTGAAAGAAGAACTTGCCACGGTATTTTTGGATATTAAAGGGGCTTACGATTCAGTTCTGATCGATATACTTTGTGAGAAACTTGTGATTTAGGAGTGCCCGGACAGTTATCATGCTTTTTATACTCATTACTTTCGTACAAAAAAAATGCATTTTGAACAAAATAATATAACAGCATTTACTCGTTATAGTTTTGTCGGGCTCTGTTTTGAGTCCCTTACTGTATAATGTATACATAAATGAAATAGACAATTTCATCCACGAGAAGTGTTTTCTAGTCCAATGATAGTTGCCGATGATAGTTGCTTTTGGACTTTCGTTAAAAGCGTAAAATTAGCTGAACAATATTTACAATCAACACTAAACAACCTGAAGATATGGGCTAATAACATTGGTTTCACATTCTCTCCTTCTAAAAGTGAGGTAGTAGTATTTTCTAAAAAACGTTCTCCTACAAACGTGGAACTAAGACTCGGCGAAGATAGAATCAAACAACTGTCTTCCACAAAATATTTACGAATATGGTACGATCAGAAAAGCAATTGGAAGATGCATGTTAAATATTTGAAAATTGTGAAAAAATGTCACAAACGTGTGAATTTTCTTAGGACGATATCTAGTACTTGGTGGGGAGCACACCCAACGGATATGATTAAACTTTACAAGACAACTATACTGTCGGTATTAAAATATGGCGGCTTCGTCTTCCACCAAACAGCGAAAGTTCATTTCATAAAATAAGACAGGATTCAGTATAAAAGTCTTAGGATATGTTTGGGTCTAATGACATCCACACATACTATGTCAGTAGAAGTTCTTGCAGGAGTGTTACCAGGAGTGTTAAGGCTTGTTCGCGACAAAATCTGGACACATAACTTTAAGAATAAAAATAAACTGCTGTTGGTTTATTTCGGTACGTTTTTCACTTCAAATGGCTTCATTCCTTATCGATGCTTCGATGTATGCACGAAACTTGGTGACATTTGAATTTTCTAAGAAATAATACGTGCCGAATGATTTGACATCCTCAGTAGAATCTGTTTCGAGCTCGTATCCTTCTGGTGGCTCATAAAATCCGTTTTTGATCCACTCTCTGATGTTTTAGATATTGTCAAACAAGCATCGACATATTTTAAAACGCTTTGAGCAGTGTTCACATGCAAAACAAAATGTTTTTAGTCAGTTTCTGGATCGAGAGACCCGAATTTCAATGGCGACTGCACACAATTCTTTCCGAACCTACAATTTCTTCGACGCCATTATTCACTACGAACTTGTAACACTTATAAGAAATATATTTTCAGAAAGTACACACATACATTCATCAATCTACGAAATATTTCAGTGATGTTCTATTTCAAAAGTTATACGTGTTTAAAGGTGTCCAGATTGTGTCTTGTACAAGCCTTATTATAATTATACTGATGCCGATCGCTTGCGGTGTCAATCGAATCTGTATCTTCATTACTTTCATCTACTCCCTTTCGCTTTGAGTAGTATAATTATCACCGAAAAAAGCCAGTAAATTAATTTCGATAAAGTCACGCGGTGATCAAAGCTTTCCTAATTATAGAATCCAATTGGCGATAAATTGATGAAATACAGTTCGAATAAGATTCAATTTGGGCGAAGTATGATGAGCTTGCGAGAGTTATGCGTGAAGAGATTTAGCGCGCTCTTGTATGAATCTCTGAAAATATGCCACGAATCTATAGAACTGTTTACGCTTGCCGAACAGCACTTTAGCAGGTTGAAATCGCTGTTATTTTGCCTGTTTTGGTATAGTGATCACCACGTCACTATCCAAGCCGTTCCTGGGTGGACGTTAGGCAGAATAACAGCGATTTCAACAATGTTTGTTCTCTCATATGGCCCTCTGCTAATCTTCAGTTTCTATTCATTTCACACTTGCCGCTCGCTTGCGGTGTCATTCGAATCTGTATCTTCATTACTTTCATCTACTCCCTTTCGCTTTGAGTAGTATAATTATCACCGAAAAAAGCCAATAAATTAATTTCGATAATTATCATATAGCAAATTTACCGGTAAAATATAGTGGAGAATGTATCTAGATGCTGCGCAAGTATCTTTCATTGAACCGGTGCTACAAAACCATGATATTTGATATAATGCTATATAGCTTTCATAACCACTTAACAATGTCCACTTACCTGAAGACACCATGTTTCAGGAGCAACTTGATATGACTTGACACGCTTGATGACTTGGCGAGCGTAGGGCGTATCCGAGGATGGAGAGATGCGGCCTCGAACCGTGTATTGTGGCGTCAAATTGTTGATTCAGTGTTATCTGTTTAGATGTAAACTAAATAATAATAATAATTGATATGTTGCAAGATGGAGTACCATAATCACTGATCACTTTACTGGCTGTACAGGGATCTCGCGAAGCTCAAGAAGTATTTAATTGGTCTTGCTGTTCTGCTTATGTTGTTTCCAGGTTTCCAGCGAATGAGCCCAATGTCCCCAGATGCTCTGCAAATGTGCAAATACCTTCTACTGATTTATGTTACAAAATCATCAAGTTCGCTGTGTCGCATGCTGGGTTTCATAATCACCCTAGGTTGTGAAATGCAGTAGGTTTCCAGGGAACCTCCGCAATTGGCCAATGTGCCCAGATACTCTGCAAATGTCTTCTATTGTATTTGTATTGCAAAATCAGAAAATTTGATGTGTTGCAAGCTAGGTTTCAGAACCATTCAAAAAGCGACCACTTCCATAAGGGCTCCAGCTTCCCAGGGACTTACCCGGGTGCATCAGGTTCCCAGGGAACCTCCGGAAGTGGCCAATGCACTCAGATGTTCTGCAAATGTCTTCTATTGCATTTGCGTTGCAAAATCATGAAGTTCGATGTGTCGCAAGCTGGGTTTCAGAATCAATCAAAAAGTGACTACTTCTTTGAGGGCATCAGGTTCCCCAGGGAATCTCTGGAAGTGGCTAATGTGCAAAGATGCTCTGCAAATTTCTTCCGTTGTATTTGCGTTGCAAAATCGTGAAGTTTGATGTGTCACAAGCTCAGTTTCAGAACTGCTCAAAAAGTGACCACTTCCCTGGGGGCATCAGGTTCCCAGGGATCCTCCGGAAGTGGCCAATGCCAATGTGCACAGATCCTTTGCAAATGTCTTCTATTATATTTGTGTTGCAAAATCATGAAGTTTGATGTGTCACAAGCTGGGTTTCAGAATCAATTAAAAAGTGACTACTTCTCTGAGGGCATTAGGTTCCCCAGGGAATATCTGGAAGTGGGTAATGTGCACAGATGCTCTGCAAATGTCTTCTATTATATTTGTGTTGCAAAATAATGAAGTTTGATGTATCACAGTCTGGGTTTCAGAACCACTCAAAAAGTGACCACTTCCCTTGGGGGAAGCAGGTTCCCGGAATATCTGTAACCGGTTTTTGTAGGTCCAAACGTGCAGTTTCCATTCTCACTATTGCAAAATGATGAATGAAAACGATTGCATCATTATTGAGACCATTAACTACTAGTTATCTACGATTAAAAGGAAGTTGACCTATTTTTGACCCCATTTGACCCAGGGGACCCCCTCGATAAAACCGTCCCCAAAAACCCAATCACCAAATCAATACATCTACACAAAAATATAGGGTTTAATGCATCTTTCCTCTAAATTTCATGCAAATCGGTCGACAAACAAGCGAACGGTGGATTTTTTTAATTTGAAATCGTAGCCCAGGCCGAAACGGGTTTGATGCAAGGCGAAGTTGTTCTAATAGACCGATTGAAGTCAACAATTTGGAGACCCTAGAACATCTGTGTTGGACTTATTTGAATGGCGAAGCATTCGTAAGGGCTCTAGGGACTTCTATGAACTGGGATGATATCAGGATTGATATCAGGCGAAGCCCAAGTAACAATTTCCATGCTTGAAGGGTTTATTAAATTTTTAAAGCGGATTTATGACAGCAATCGTCATGGCTAGTTGTTCAGTTTTTTGGTGCCCTTATTACTATAAATAAACCTCTCATATGAATAACAAAATCTTATGAGCTGCTTTACGGTTGCTATGAAGAGCGTAATAAGTAATATTTTTGAAGCTCGATAAAAGCAAAAAAAAATTGGTCGCGTTAAAATGAATAACCTCAATAAGAATATTTGCATTGTAAAGAGTTCATAACAGTTTAAAATAAGAGCAATGGCCATATTGGAAAAGAAAAAAAAAGATTAGAATTAGAAATATAATCAGGGTGAAAAATCAACAAAATAGCGGATATTTACGATGCGCCGAACTACACTTTTTTGCCGTCGCGTGTTATAGGGGAGACTGGGGAGACTTGATCCCCTTTTCTGATTTCCGATGAATCACAGCCAAAAATAAATAAACATACGCGATTTCCACGCAGACTCTCTAAGAAATATAGTATTTAACTTTACTGATGTATGACAGTCCTTAAATTATTGTTGTTGTTGGTACATAATCGATTTTTTGGAGTGCTGTCAAAAATCGACTTTTTAAATTTTCGGGGGAAATTGATCCCTCTCTAAGAGTTTGCTTTGATAAAATTAGAAAGATGCCCTCAGATTTTTTAAATATTTTTCCTTCAAAATACGCAGAATTTTCGAATTGCTGTGCGTATACATGAACGATTTTCGTTATTGAATTCGACAGCACATGCAATTTTCAAATTTGGGGAGACTTGATCCCCTTTCTATGACATCTACAGAATAAAAATTTGCGGAACCTGCGTGGTTGGCGACATGTAGCCATGGTCTGAATGGAGAACACATTTATGCACTGCACAGACCACCCCGGCCTTAGTCTGAGAAAAAAATAATGCATGTTTTGTACAAGACAAAGTTTTGAAATGAAAAATACACAATTGCCAAAACTTTATCAATAAGTTTTGATTGTAATTCTAATACTTCCGCCATTACGCATTTTTGTCCGCGGTACCCCCTAGGACCAGCGAAGGTACCCCCAGGGGTACATGTTAGAGATGGGCGCTCCGCTCAGGAGCTGTTCCAAAGATTCGCTTCCTTACATTGAGCTGATGAGCCATGGATCTTTTTTAAAGAAGCCCAGCTCAACAGCTCACTTTAAATTGATGAAATCATTGTCAAACACGCGCCTAGAAAAACTCCCTCGAGCGTACGCACTCGAGTACGCGCGCTGTTGTATTTTGTACAGCACAAACGAAAATACCACGCTCGCGGTACACAACACAAGCGAGCTTGTATGAGCATTCCAGTCCAGTACCGCGCACGTGCTGATCGTTTATTATTTGCACCTCAAGCACCATCAAGCCAAGCGACAGAAATTATTTCTGCTGCAGAGAGGAACAAGAAACACACAAGCAAAAATAATCTAGCTTGCCGCCTATTTCTTAACCCATACCCACATACTCGGCGCTACGAACGGACACACAAAAGATGCCTAGTAGTGCGGTAGCGAACGAACCGTACTAAGCAAAAGATCCGAAGATCCGAACAACTCTCAGTTCCGCTCATGTCGTCGTCCAGCTCGAAATTGCTGTGACATGGAAGCGAGAGCTGCGCCACTAGCTCAGATCCGTGCGACACGGATCTCGATCCGGATCAGTCGCGACCGATTCTAGCGAGCGAACCGTGTGGTTCAAACGAACCGAGCTGGGTGCTGTGTCTTGCACGGAGCGGATCTTTCACTTGCGACGGGTTTTCCCGCCAGCATACTGCTACATGTGCACTCGCCACTCGGTTTGTTTGTAGCACCGTGCTCTGTATTTTTTTACTCTCTTGTTTTTATTCCTCTCGCATTTCGGGAACCAATATAGATGAATGGGCTCGCTTGTATGAAAATGTCAACTACGCATGGTTAGAAGGGTTAGAAGCGCGCGCAAACAAGGCATTGATTTACTGCACCCAGTATGAAGAGAAAACTTATGACACGTGATATGGTTCAAAAGATATTTTAGTTACTAGATAAAGATTGTCGCTGTCGTCGTTGTCCGGAACATCTTTTGCTAGCGAGGATAGGGGAGCTAAATGCCAAAGAAGGAAAATCCATACGATTTGACAGGTATGTACCACACATGTTTCGGACAGCAGAACAAAGGGAACCGAAGCGACAATATTTATCTAGTAACTAAAATATCTTTTTATGGTTCATATGCATATCAGAGACTAGGGACTGAATTATTTAAATCACGATTTGAGAAACGTTATCAATAAAATGTAACTTAGAATTATGAATAGAAAATAATGTTGAGTTAGTTTTTGTATAGAAATAAATGTGATGGTTCTAAATGAGTTAGTCCTAGACTTCAAAAACTAGATGGTCAGAAAAAGCGTAATAAATGTTATTAGTTTAAAATTTTCGGTTTTTCAATAGAAATTATTACCTCACTGTAGCTAAACATTTTAAAAATTTCAAAGAAAGGTAAATAGATGAATGATGAATGAATGAATAAATTAATGCATGACATAAATTTTTCAAATTTTTGAACAATAATTAAAATAATAATATTAACAATTATGTTTTATTATATGTATCATTAAAGAACTGAAGAGCTGATCCAAGGAGCTGACTCTTTTCAATGAGCTGAACGGATCAGATCCGCTCACTGCAATGAGCTGTTTTGCCCATCTCTAGTACATGTACCCCAGGTTGAGAACCGCTGGTCTAGAGGATTTATACTAAAAAATACGCTAGAACAAAACTACTTTAGTTCTCGATAAAACAGGAGGTGATCAAGTCTCCCCGGGGATCAAGTCTCCCCACCTTCCCCTACAGTCTTATTTTTTTTTACCAGGCTTTCACCATAAAATCGAACGCTTAACTCATTTCAATGAATGCATATTGAAAAACAAACCTGGATAAATATTGTTGTATTGACATCCTTATCATAATTTACACCATTAGTCCATTTTGTTCTAATTTATTTGCCCGCCATTTTTCCTCTTTGCACAACAACAACAGCAACAACACAGCAGCTGCGCAGCCGATTTACTTTTTAGCAGGTAGTTTGAAAGGGATTTCTCAATACTGTTATAGTGATTATATACATTAGCATTAGCATTGGGCGAATTCGCACAAATTCGTAAAATGGTACAAGCCAAGACTATTGTATGAGAGTAGCATTACTTTCATCCGTTATCTCAGATTTGGGATTAATCGCCATCTCTTAGATGGAAGCATTGCACTCTTCAATAGTCGAGATCTGTCCTAGCCACGTCCTTGCGAATGCTGAGGAAGGGGGAGGATGGATAGTTGGATACCTACTTAAGAAAGATGCAGAGAACTCTACGATGGTTATCAGAAGACTGCCTTGTAATAATGAGTTTTATTGTTAGTTACTATAATTTGATATTGAAAGCCATTCCAAGAGTGGAATAAAACTTGAAATGTTACTTGGGAGTTGACCTGGTAGACCAATTGAACTCAACTCCCAGACAATTTTGAGATCCTAGAACATCTACGTTGGAGTTATTTCAATGGTGAAGTATTTGCAACGAGTTATCCTTCAAAACTTTGAAGGGAAGTTATTCGGAATTTCTATTTAACATTCTATGTAGTTTCTAAGTGAAATTCCTTGGTATCACGAGAAATTTGTTGGAATTGCCATTACTAATTCTTCAAAAATTTCACTTAAACCTCATCGTATTTTTTCTGGCACATTTTTCGGATTTTTTTGGGTTATTTTTCTGAAAATATTGTTGAGCTCTGTGGACCAGTAGATAATTTTTCGCTCCTTACCGGAGCGGGAATCAAACCCGCACTCCCTAGCACATGCTTTTAGACGATTGACGTCGCTAACAGCTCGGTCACGAAGTCCCCATGAATTCATCAACCAGTTCACGTACTAGAAAAAAAACCTGCGATGATTTCATTACAATCTGCTTCAGTATTACTCTCAATCTAAACGCGTCCATGACCGCCCATTGCCTAAAGATAATTGATTAGCTAAGCAATTACTTTGCGATGGATTCCTGCTCGCTTGATTTCCAACGTATAAACCGCCCGTCATTGTAAAAGAGGCGACCGAAACGCGATTTCTCGACAGGTCTGGCTTGGAACTGGTAGCGCTCCAATCAGTTCAAGAGCCACAAGAAAGTGAGTGGATGTGGTGGTGGCGGTTGGTCGCACATTAGATCGCCATTCGCAGCTGTTTCAGGTTTACCAATATGGCAGCGAAGGCATCATCTGCATGATGCATCGCTCCGTTAATGCGCATTCCATCATAATTAGCTGAATGTGCAGCCGAGGCGTGCGCCTATCGGACACATTTTTGTCCACAGGGTTCCTCCAATAATTATGGGAACGGAAACACGTTCGAGTGAATGCAGAAACACGTGAAGCATGTAACTGCACTACAACTGGTCCCTCCCTAAAAGATGTTTTAGTCAGACCCATACAAGCTTTTTGCCCATTCGTGTATTGGAAATTAGAAATAGATACCTAATTAATCATTTTAATTAATTAGACGAGATTGATGGAAAGCCCCCAACCCACAATAACAACGTTCAGTCATAGTCAGTGATAGTTCAGTCACAAAGAGGAAAAATAGTAGCTTTCCACTGAAACGTCGTCCATTCACACTACTATGATGTATCGTCTTGACAGGGTTTTCCAAACTCTGTATATATGTGGGCTCCATAGTTTAGGGGTAAATATATCACTTCTTAACTTTAATATAATATTATGCAAGTCTTTTTTTTTCATGCAAAAAAAAAACAATTTTAGGAGACTTTTTTGAATGACCACAAAGAATCCAACTTAAACAATGTTTTATAGGCATTTGATGGCAGCTGAAAATGGTATAGTCTATAAAACAAAAGATTTTCTTTTGGACTCCCTGGTCTAAGCATTTCCTAACAAGCTAAGTGAAGTAAAAGCTAATTGTAATCGTCATGTTGGGCTTCTTGGTGCCTCAACCAGTCCGATCGGAAAATCGGAGTCAGTTAGTCATCAGTATCCTAGACGAAAGGTGCTTTAACTATTGCTAATATGTGAGCAGCATGTTTCGACTCATGTTTCATTATTATACTTTAGATGCCTTGGAACGCCACCATACCCTCGCAGCCATCGCCCGCCTGTGGTAAATTCGGTTTGAATAGAACACGACGTATTCACACCAGCGTGAAATTAAATACGCTAACAACAGCTCAAACAAACATTAGCCCATTCTAGTTAACCTTCTCTTCAAACCCAGCCACGTTTGTTGATTCACAAACGAGATAAGTTCGTTAGAGTAAACTAACCGCAGATTTAATAAAAGGAAAATTAATTATTTTAAACTTGCCGTACCTACCTACTGTGTGTCAGTTTCATCGTGCGCCCGTTTACTGTGAGCTTCCTGTGGCATTTTTTTTTCTCACTGCTGTAACCCCGTAAGACGGACTGCTCATTTATTTAGCTTTACTCACACGGGCTGTGGTGCCTGCTGCTAATTTCAATTTCGATTCGATCAATTAGCTGCCTAATATGCTCTGACAAGCGGGTAAATTGTTGCACCATGGGGCCGCGATTCATCGTTCCATTGTTTGTTCTGCATGGGTTCAAGTGCGGTGCATATGACTGCCTTCGTTGTCTTTACTATGTGCATTGCAATTGGTTTCAATTGACATAATTAGGAAATTAGTAGTGCTGTTATTATGGATCAAGACTAGGTACTGAGTTTATCTGAAATTGTGCAGTAAAGAACATTATGTTTGCACCTTCTTAACACTAGGATTCATTTGTTCAGAAAATCGTTGCAACTAAATGTTCAAATGGCTATATCTCAGATGTTTTAACCGATTTTCTCAGGTTTTTCACATATGAAAGACATCAACTAGAATATAGGAACATATTTTGAGCATCCCTATTATGCACAGTGTTGGCAAAATCACTCATAAATCTCAATCAACGAGCGCTCCCGTGCGAACGAAATCGTCTGCGATTTTAATGGAATGCATCACGCTTGAATTTTTCATGCTAAAACGCATCATTTCACTCATTTGCTAAAAAATCATTTTGGTTCAAAAACGCATTTGAAATCAATTTGGGGGCAATTTATTGCTTATACATGAAAGAGTGTCTAATATTTTATGCGACAGATGTCAATTCACTGTTTTTAACGAAAGAGAACAAAAGAAAACCTACGATGATTCAAATGGATAATTCAACTCATCCATGAGTTTTTAGGTGCTGAGTTGGGTGCGTTTCAACTCACGCTTGATTTGAATCATCCATGAGTTTTGAGATTTTGAGTTTTTACCAACACTGATTATGCATACGGTGATAGTTCGGTATCTGATGAAACTGCCTAATACTACAGGGTGTATAAAGTGGACACCATGGAAGTTGTGGTTGATTCGGTAGACCATTTTATTTAATACTAGTCGACCCGGCAGACGTTGTCCTGCATAGTAGGCGTAAATAATGCCCATGCGAAATTTCCATACGAATCTTAATTTTAGGATTTCATGATTTACTCAACCTTATTCGTAATTTTCGCATGATGAAATATCATAAAAACCCGTTGGAAACGATAATGAACATATCTGCTGAAGTAATGAAGAAAATCCATCCAGCCGTTTTCGAGTTATGCGGATACGAACACAGACCATTTCATTTTTATTATATGGATTCCAGGACAATTTGGAAATCCTACAACATCTCATAAGCGTGGATTTGAGATGTAAATAAAAAAAAAATACTCGGAGGACATGATTGGGTTGACACTGCCGCTGGGGACATCATGGAAGTCGTGGTTGATTCGGTATACCATTTGATTGAAACTCCAGGTTATTTTTTGATCTATTGCATTTATTTGACAGGCTCAGGCGTGTATAGCACTTAACGGAGCCGAGCCTCTTTATGATTCATTTTTTCATTTATTTAGTTAACATCTAAACAGATAACACTGAATCAACAATTTGACGCCACAATGCACGGTTCGAGGCCGCATCTCTCCATCCTCGGATACGCCCCACGCTCGCCAAGTCGTTCTGCACCTGGTCTGCCCATCTCGCTCGCTGCGCTCCACGCCGTCTCGTACCTGCCGGATCGGAAGCGAACACCATCTTTGCAGGGTTGCTGTCCGGCATTCTTGCAACATGTCCTGCCCATCGTACCCTTCCGGCTTTAGCTACCTTCTGGATACTGGGTTCGCCGTAGAGTTGGGCGAGCTCATGGTTCATTCTTCGCCGCCACACACCGTCTTCTTGCACACCGCCAAAGATGGTCCTAAGCACCCGTCTCTCGAATACTCCGAGTGCTTGCAAGTCCTCCTCGAGCATTGTCCATGTTTCATGTCCGTAGAGGACTACCGGTCTTATTAACGTCTTGTACATGACACATTTGGTGCGGTGGCGAATCTTTTTCGACCGCTGGAGCCCGTAGTAGGCCCGACTTCCACAGATGATGCGCCTTCGTATTTCACGACTAACGTTGTTGTCAGCCGTTAGCAAGGATCCGAGGTAGACGAATTCCTCGACCACCTCGAAGGTATCCCCGTCTATCGTAACACTGCTTCCCAGGCGGGCCCTGTCGCGCTCGGTTCCGCCCACAAGCATGTACTTTGTCTTTGACGCATTCACCACCAGTCCAACTTTTTGTTGCTTCACGTTTCAGGCGGGTGTACAGTTCTGCCACCTTTGCAAATGTTCGGCCGACAATGTCCATGTCATCCGCGAAGCAAATAAATTGGCTGGATCTGTTGAAAATCGTACCCCGGCTGTTACACCCGGCTCTCCGCATGACACCTTCTAGCGCAATGTTGAACAACAGGCACGAAAGTCCATCACCTTGTCTTAGTCCCGGCGCGATTCGAACGAACTGGAGTGTTCGCCCGAAATCTTCACACAGTTTTGCACACCATCCACCGTTGCTTTGATCAGTCTGGTAAGCTTCCCAGGGAAGCTGTTCTCGTCCATAATTTTCCATAGCTCTACGCGGTCTATACTGTCGTATGCCGCCTTGAAATCAACGAACAGATGGTGCGTTGGGACCTGGTATTCACGGCATTTTTGAAGGATTTGCCGTACAGTAAAGATCTGGTCCGTTGTCGAGCGGCCGTCAACGAAGCCGGCTTGATAACTTCCCACGAACTCGTTCACTAATGGTGACAGACGACGGAAGATGATCTGGGATATCACTTTGTAGGCGGCATTAAGGATGGTGATCGCTCGAAAGTTCTCACACTCCAGCTTGTCGCCTTTCTTGTAGATGGGGCATATAACCCCTTCCTTCCACTCCTCCGGTAGCTGTTCGGTTTCCCAGATTCTGACTATCAGTTTGTGCAGGCAAGTGGCCAGCTTTTTCCGGGCCCATCTTGATGAGCTCAGCTCCGATACCATCCTTACCAGCTGCTTTATTGGTCTTTAGCTGTTGAATGGCATCCTTAACTTCCCTCAAGGTGGGGGCTGGTTGGCTTCCATCGTCCGCTGAACTGACGTAGTCATCTCCTCCGCTGCCTTGACTTTCACTGCCTGTACTCTCAGCGCCATTCAGATGTTCCTCGTAGTGCTGCTTCCCCCTTTCGATCACCACACGTTCGTCCGTCAAGATGCTCCCATCCTTATCCCGGCACATTTCGGCTCGCGGCACGAAGCCTTTGCGGGATGCGTTGAGCTTCTGATAGAACTTGCGTGTATCTTGAGAACGGCACAGCTGTTCCATCTCCTCGCACTCCGCTTCTTCCAGGCGGCGTTTCTTCTCCTGAAAAAGGCGGGTCTGCTGTCTCCGCTTCCGTCTATAACGTTCCACGTTCGCCGGGTACCTTGCTGCAGCGCGACCGCCCGCGCTGCGTCCTTCTCCTCCAGAATCTGTCTGCACTCTTCGTCGAACCAATCGTTCCGTCGACTTCGACCCACATACCCGACGTTGTTCTCCGCTGTGTCGTTAATGGCCGCTTTAACTGTATTCCAGCAGTCCTCAAAAGGGGGCCCCATCGAGCTCACCCTCTTTCGGCAACGCTGCCTCGAGATGCTGCGCGTATGCAGTGGCGACATCAGGTTGCTTCAGTCGCTCTAGGTCGTACCGCGGCGGTCGTCGGTACCGAACATTGTTGATGACGGATAGTTTTGGGCGCAGTTTAACCATCACCAGATAGTGGTCCGAGTCGATGTTAGCGCCACGATATGTCCTGACGTCGATAATGTCGGAGAAGTGCCGTCCATCAATCAGAACGTGGTCGATTTGTGATTCTGTCTGCAGTGGTGATCTCCAGGTGTACCGATACGGGAGGCTGTGTTGGAAGTAGGTGCTACGAATGGCCATATTCTTGGAGGCGGCGAAATCAATTAGTCGTAGGCCGTTTTCGTTCGTCAGCCGGTGAGCGCTGAACTTTCCAATAGTCGGTCTAAACTCCTCCTCTTGGCCAACCTGAGCGTTCAAATCTCCTATGATGATTTTGACGTCGTGGCTTGGGCAGCTGTCGTACTTCACGTTCCAGCTGCGCGTAGAATGCGTCCTTATCATCATCAGTGCTTCCGGAGTGTGGGCTATGGACGTTGATTATGCTGAAGTTGAAGAACCGGCCTTTGATCCTCAACCTGCACATTCTTTCATTGATCGGCCACCACCCGATCACGCGCCTTTGCATATCGCCCATCACTATGAAAGCTGTTCCCAGCTCGTGTGTGTTGCCGCAGCTCTGGTAGATGGTATGATTACCTCTAAACGTTCGCACCATTGATCCCTTCCAACAAACCTCCTGCAGCGCTACGATGCCGAATCCACGGTCCTTGAGCACATCGGCGAGTATGCGTGTGCTCCCGATGAAGTTGAGAGATTTGCAGTTCCACGAACCGAGTTTCCAATCGCTAGTCCCTTTTCGTCGCAGTGGTCTTCGCCGATGGTTCCGGTCCGTACTCTCTTGTTGATTGTTCGTTGCTTATGATTTTTTAAAGGCAGGGCCTGACACCAAACCCCCTAAATTTCCGGAGGACCATTCCTCCTTATTTCCGGTGGACCATGGTGCACAGTTTCACTTAGAGTCCCTCGCTGGCACTCGGACGATGATCAGCCGCCCCTAACATGGAGAACAGTCGCTGTTGTGAGCCGATCCTGACATGGAGAACAGACGCTCAATAAGATTTGCACCTCCGGAGAGGAGCAAACCCCCCCTTCCCTGTCAGCATACGACCATAGTTCCCACCGGGGTTGGTTACCCGATCTTCCCTAAGGTTGCTCGTATCCCGGCCAGCACCGCGGGAAGGTAAGGATAGAGTTGCTGGTAAGAGGCTAAGGACCGCGAGATGGGGTCTATTTTATTCCTTCAGGTACGCGAAGTACCAATGGTACGCTTTACCCAGCATTTGCCGTGCCATTTATGATATTTACAATCATTATCACCTTTTTATCAACAGTTAGTAAGGGGAGAAGGACCAAGATACAACTCAAGGTTAGATTGCGTAATTTCAGGACGGACGATAATTTTTTTTTATAGAGGGAGAAGGGCAAATCTGCAAACAGACACCTGAAATTATCACTCAGGGAGTGGGGTTTACAGAACGCTGGACCCACTAAACCTACCCAATCAACGGAAGGTTACTTGAGTTACCCTCTCTACTAATAACCTGGTTCCCCCAGGAACTGCCTCCCAGCATTACTTCTGGGGGATATATAGTACTTAATGTACTCGCTCATTCACGCTCGTACAGGAACTCATCCCATATGAGACTTACTTGGATACTCTCTCTAACATACCCTGACTCTCTTTCTGACGCACCATATGAGTCTTACTTGGATGCTCACTACTGACATACCATGTGAGTCACCCTTTACGCATCATGTGAGACTAACTTGGATGCTTACCCTACCTCCGTATTCACGCTCTAGCACACTAATCTGAGACTTATGAGCTTACTCGAGCACATCCTGCCACTCCTCCTGACACACGCTCTGACACACCATGTGGGACTTACTTAGGTTCTCACTTCTGACATGCCATGCGAGGCTGACTTGGGTGCTCGCCCTTAACACACCACGTGAGGCTGACTTGGATGCTCACTCTACTCTCCTCTGCCATGCCTCGAGGTGTCGATAGCGATGGGTACCATCAGTTCTACACTACGACTCTCCTACCTCGGCATGTGCAGTCCATACTAACACCTATGCGGTCACTCTTCTGCCATGCCTCACTGCGACACTTTTACCTCGACATGTGCAAACCTCTCATTCACTTCCCCGCGCTCAGCCTGTGTTCGCCGTAACTAACCAATCACAAGTTAGTCATGCTTGCTGACTGAGATTCTCTGCAAGCTGCAGGCACTCTGAGTGGTTGCAGTCGAAACTGCGTTCCCCTTCTCGTGTCCGTGTCGTGTCCCGACCGCAAACGTCTAGCATAGCTCTTCTTTCGATGTTGAAACGAGGACATACAAACAATATGTGCTCTGCAGTTTCATCAACACCTGGGCAGTCAGCGCAGACGTGGCTCTCCGCGTGCCCAAACCTGTGGAGGTACTGCCGGAAGCAGCCATGGCCTGACAGGAATTTTGTCAGATGGAAGTGAACTTCCACATGGGGTCTCCCCACCCAGCTGGATATCTTGTCTTGTCTTAGCACATGCACAGCCAGTATTGAAAAGCATCCTGGAAATGTCGGTTGTATTCCCGAGCATTTTCTTGTCTGCATTAATATTTGCAGCATATCATAAATATGACACAAATATTAAAACGGCCAGGCCCACCGTGCAGGCTTGAATTTGGGAGAAAATCCAGAACTCCCCGGCAATCAGATTATTTAGTACTAAATAACATGATCAACGAAGAGTTTTGAATCTACGAAAGGAAGAAACGGGGACAGCCGTACCAACCGTCTCACATTCAGGGGGAAAGATGATTGACGAATCGTTGGGAGTGACTTTGCTAAGAAGATTAATGTACACTCCATGGGTCGTCGACGTCTTGGGATGGGACACAGTTTTTAGTCTAGTGCCCTGGCTTATACACTGATGGGCATAAGTATTCGCATAAATTCAGATAGATTACTATGCAAATATGACGAATACTTATGTACATCAGTGTACATTTAGGCCTAGGTTTAAGCGCCATTATTCGCTCTCTGGAACGAAAGAAAAAGAAACAAAAGCGATGAAAACCAAGCAAAAACTCAAGACGATAAAATTATACCAAATTTTTACTTACAACATCTCCATATTTTCCGTGCTTGGAAGCGTTTTTTTTTATTTTTCCCGTCAAAACACAATCTATTTTAATACCACAAATTTTCGCGGAAAGTGAATGAGTAGTGAAAATGAAGAAACGGAAGAAAAAATAATCAAGAAAGCCGATTCAAGGCAATGTTATGAAAACGTTTTTTTTTAACTCATCCCGAAAAAACACATTTTTTCGGTTGATGTTAAGCGACGAATTGTCAATTGGATTATGTTAAGTAAGGATTTCATTTACGATGAACACAAATAGTTTCAAACATCCCAACCCACTGACCTATAGAGTTCGCGGTTAAACATGGATTCGTTCTTAAAGTATCCTCTTGAAATTTCTTGGCCAGCCGTCTCTGTGTCGCAAATAAGATTCCAGTGTACATAATATTAGGCAAATATTACAAACGTATAACTAATTAACTTTGAAAATCAGTCAGTGTTTGATTACGCCTGTTTTCAAATCACTCAGAGACCGAGCGAAACTGCACTGCCGTCTCTTTCTTTTTTTCTCACGGAAATCTTACTCATCTTTCGTAAAAAGTGGAACTACTCAAATTTTGAGTAGTTCCACATTCCACGAAAACTGAGTAACCCCTCCGTGGGAAAAAAAGAGACGGCAATACAATCTCACTCAGCCTCCGAGCGATTTGAAACGGATGTGTAGCTCGTAAAATGTGAAAAATAATTTCATTGGACGGTTTTGATATGAGCCCAAGCGTTAAAACAATATAACACGACTAAAATCAATACATATTTGAAATCAATTCTGTAAAAAAGATTATTTGCACATTGTAAAAAGTACCTTCCTATATCAAATATTTAATGTTTTGTTCCACTGTCATATTATATAAGTAAACACAACTTACCAATTTAAAACCAGCAGCAAAACGTAGGGAATACTTACCATTTGCATTACGTTTAACGTGCTTAAGTGTATGTTCAGTACAAATTTACCAAAAGATTCAACGGCTTCAATCCTATTGGGCAAGTGCCTATGTCTAAGCACCGGTAACGTCCGCTCTAGCTATCCATCCATACTACGTGCAGCAAAAACATCCCAAACCGTGCGTTTCAAGTTTACAGCGTTCAACGTCCGTTTCTAGGAAAAAACTATGTGTCCAATGATAGCGATGAATCTTTGTCCTGGACTTTCAAGAATGTCCACGCTGTTCAAAATGTACGGCATTATGTCCAGATATCCGGTTTTAAGCTCTTGTTCGATGCTTTCTCCCTCTGCGGCTACGCTTACGTATACAGGTGGGTGAAATCTGTCTTGTGGATGCACTCGTACATCCGGGGAGCCAATCAACGCGAACCGACCAATGTATTGAAATATCTATTTCAGCCGAATGTAAAATATACGCAAAAATACTTGACAGTGAAAAATTGCGGCCGGTCACAATCGAGGCACACTTCGATCTCCCTCTCCCCACCCAGCTGGATATGTTAGGAAACAGCCGGCGGGTCCACCTACCTTTAGAAGAGTTATCCCACTCGCGCTGTCATCTGGGAACAAAGGTCACCTTGATGCGTTTGCGGGCTCCTCTGGTACCACGTAGCTCGAAACACTCCTCGTCTTCCCGGATGACCAGTCTGACTAGCATCATGATCGCAATCACGCAGGCTGCATCGTGTGATATCATGCGGTAGGCAGATATCACTCTGAGACACACCAAGCGGTACGTGCTCTCCAGCTTCCGCAGGTAACTGGTTACCCAGGCGGCCCAGCTCTTGCCCAGGACGGGCCGCCGTACCTAAGAATAGATACGACAACGCCTGCTAGTAGTCTACGGCTACTGGCACACACCGTGGAGCTGTTGGACATCATCCTCGATAATGCCGCAACAGCAGTCACAGTCCTCTTGCACGCATAGTTGACATGGCTGGCGAAGGTCAGCTTGTTATCTATTACGACCCCAAGGAGCTTCAGACTCCGCTTTGATGCGATCACGACTCCACTCACGTGAATCACTGCATGTTGAGCCGACTTGCGCGCAATTGCGGTTGTTGACGATGACCACCTCCGCCTTATGTTGAGCGAGCTCCAGGCCTCTAGCACTCATCCAATCCGTCACCGTGCTGATCGCGTGTGCTGCTGTCAGTTCTACCTCGGGAATTGACTCCCCGTAGACCTCCAAGAGAACGCCAGGAGGGAACTTTAGCTTCAGAACCCCGTCATACATAAGGTTCCATAATACCGTTCCCAGTATTGAACATTGCGGAACTCCTGCGGCAATAGGAACGCTTCTCTGACCGGCATCGGTCTCGTATAATAAAACACGGTTCTGGAAATAGCTTTCCAAAATCCGGTACAGGCCAACCAGCAGGCTAAGCCGGTGTAACGAGAACGCGATGGCGTCCCAGCTTGCGCTGTTGAATGCGTTCTTCACATCAAGTGTCAGTAACGCACAGTATCGAATACCTCGCCTTTTCTGTTGGATTGCTATGTCGGCGGTCTTTACCACCAAGTTGCAGATACGTATTTCGACCTCAACTGTGAGGCCGTCTTTAGTGTCTCGTACTTGACTCGACTTTTGTGTCTATAAGACATATTGGTCTATGAGCCGATGGGTCGCCCGGCGGCTTCCCGGCCTTCGGCACATCACCAATTGGTATTTTTAGGGGTATTGAGATTATTAAATATCTTAAATCTACTATAAAAACTGAGCCTAAATCCAAAATTTCATGAATTTTGGTGCACGGGAACTATTCAAAATCAATTTCGAAAAACCTAATAATTTCGCGTCTTGAACACCCTTAAATTGATTTTTCTATGGGCCGAGTGTCAACCTGTTAGCTAACTGCCAAGCCGTCAAATTTTCCAAAACATTTAAAATGCATTTTTAACATCAAATTTAGGGTCCATGAGTGTGAAAAAAAAATGTTGTAGCTCAGAAAAAGGTATTCTGTCGAATGAATCAACATCAACTCAACATGTTTTTCAAAATTCAAAAACCCAATTTCTGCCTTTTCCATCTTTCGGGGAATCTACACTCATCAAGGCATCTCTGCATAGCTAGCCTGAACATGTTCGGGTTCGCTATGATTGCTGCCTTGAGAGCGCTGTGTGGAACTCCATCAGGCCCTGGAGCTTTGTTCGTTACCAGGGATTTGACCACCGTGAGTAACTCTTCGTTCGCCACGGAACCACCATTTCGGCCATATTGCCTTGGGTGCAGGAGGTCAGGGACTTGTGGCTCTGGAGGGAAGACACCTGTTAACCTCGATAATCCTCGCCAACCTATCCGGGAACCGTTCGGGGAGTGAAAAGCTCCCTTTGGTCCCTTTGGCCCTCACTATCCTGTAGGCGTCACCCCACGGATTCACGTTGGCTCCTTCGCATATGTTGTCCAGGCATTGAAAAAACTCAGATCATGAGTAAAAATCGGCTAAATTCATGCCAACTTGATGCTCTACTACGGCCTAATCCCTGATGCTCTCTAGATCGTTGAAAATTGGCGTTTGTTGATTCAATGTTTTAAGATCTTCATCGCTCACCAATGAGAGACAACTGAGGGAGGCAAATCACTTGGTAACCTAACAATGAGTGTTGTTACCACACGCTGTTAGAAAAACTTTGACATTTGGAAAATTAACTACGCTATGAGAATGGAACTCTGATACACTGCATGGGAGGCTTTGATACTTTCTCTCCTCCATCCCAGTAACTTGAAAACAGAGTGAATAAAGCAGAACATCTGGTGTGTTTGGTTTTATTCTAGTAGAGCAAGCGTAACACAAATGCTCTAGTCGTAGCTTCCCTGGATACCATGGTATCCAGGTATACCAAGTATGGCTTGGCGAACTCTGTTGCTCGTTGTTTACGCAGCAACGATCGCTCATAATCGTTGTTTGGTATCCATCTGAGCAAGGCTGTTCACTCACTAGCATAGAATGCTATGATTGAATTAGATCAATGCTCGTCCGCTTCACTCACGTTTTCAATGCCTGATTGTCGCTCTCTTACTGCTCTTGAAGGCCAGTTTCGCAGCTTGAAACACTTCACGGCGGTCCGCTCTTTCATCCTCGGTGCGGGCACGTTGCATCCTTCGTCTAGCCTTGAGACAGTTTGACGCGAAAGGCCGCAATCTTGGGACTCCACCAGTATACTGAGCGTCGACCATTTCTCGGCAGGGCTTTCCTCGGCATGGTGGCGTCGCTCGCGGGTGATAGGACAGCTACGCATTCCCGCTTAGACCTTTAAAATTGGCTTCCAAACCCAGGGCCGCGGAGAAAACTTCGTTGTCGAAGTGATTGGTTCCCCAGCCATGGACCTGACAGGGATCCCCAGGTTAAAGCGAATTGCCAGTTGATCACTACGGGTGTAACCCTCGTCCACCCTCCAGTCTTAGTCTGATGCCAGACCAGGACTGACAAACGTTACGTCAATCCATGACTCGACCCCGTTCCTTCTGAACGTGCTAGCGGAACCATCATTGACTAGCACTGCGTTGAGCTTCGCTAGCGCCTCTGGTAACGCTTGACCCTTTCGATTGGTGCAGCAGCTGCCTCATTCTACTGCCCAAGCGTTAAAATCTCCTGCTATGACGACCGGCTTACGACCCACTAGGTCAGACGATAGCCTATCGATCATCTGGTCATCTCGAAATTCCGAGAGATACAATTCCTAAACAAAACCGCCGATCTAACATGTATAAATGCCGATTCTGACCGAATCATATAAAATATGTGTCTAATACCAAGATCTATAGAAATCTACAGAACACAGCAGTTTTTAAAGTCCAATCAGAAGCTTGATATAAGGATTGACAATATTAATGAAATATTTTACTAAAAAATGAAAATAATAAATATATTTTTATACTCGTTGATGTATGTATTAGGGGAATTGTTCCGTTTTCCATCTCAGTGTACATATATTCATCTCATCGAAAAACAAAGAAATTCCGCACCAATTTCGTCGCTTCTTTTTGCTAACGTGCATGCTCACTGCTGAAAAAAATCACAAAAATAATAAGCAAATAAAATACCTTTTCGTTGCTTTGTTTTTCGTGAGACCAATATCGGAGCTATGAGATGAAGTCCAGGAGCAGTAACCCTATATAGTCATATTAAAATGTATGTTATAAAAGCAATATCAAAATAATTTAAATGAGAAATTGAAACAATTTGTAAAACATTTCAAAAGAATCCAATGTTTCCTCAATATGAATAAGGCGCTTCCATTATTTTAAAGGGGTTGTTGCAGGTAACACGACTCGATCGCTAAACATGTGTGTTACCAATTTTGCAACACACCCACTCAGCTTTTTAGGAACTTTAGGAACTTTTTGGTCCTTCTTTTAGTTGCGAAGATTAGTGAACCAATTCTACGAATATGTTCTATAACCATTTAAACTCACCTCTCGCATTTTCTTGCCCCGGTCTGTTTTTAGTGAATCCCTCGCCTAAGCAAACATCAAGACAACTGGTGGTCGATCCAGTTGCAAACCTTCAACGGATAAAAATCCACAAGACAAACAATTATCTGCTCAACCTCATTCCGGGCCAACTAGTTTTAAATGCTTCCACTCGCTCGCCGAAAGGCCAGGCATTCTAAAGGTTAAGCATTTGTAAGTACTTAAAGAACAAACACGATCACTCTTAATCGCGGATGCTTCGTAGGCATCGGATGTAAGAATGCCGGTGCAAAGGGGGGACGGGGTGCACAATTTATTGGTTTGCTATTTACGATTCATAACGATCCGATTGGAAGAAATATAGTAATTGTTTTTCCTCCACTCGCCCTGGCTGATGCGCCCGCGCTAATGCTAATAAATCTTTAGTAAATTATTTTAATATCTTCATTAAGTGCTTCGATTTTATAGGATACCCCCAAGAAGCCTCGATGCGATGAGGGAACTTCAATCGTCGAGGTGTTTGGCTCCTCAGACTTCGCACTTCGCTTAGTAGACGGCCTTGTCGGTAGATCCCAATCAACCTCAACTGAGCGCAAGTTCTATCCATCGTCGTAGGAGTGGGCATGGTTGCACCACCACCGTTCACTATGGTTGTTTGGAATTTTCAGACACGGGCAACAATCAAGCAATTTCATCGTTTGTTTCGGAATCAGTAAAGGATTGTGGTCAGTAATGAGATAGGGTCACGGAAGGTAATGTGAGCCTAGGATGTAAAGTTGGCTCAACACGCAAATTAATCAATGATGCAGCGATAATATATTGTTTTGTAGAGATATTTATCACTGCTTCTTTAAAGAAAGTATATCAAGCGTATTTTAGTGATATTATGCTAGATTCTTGCACTTATACTTTTAAATCAATTGTTTTCAGCAGCTACTTATGCAGACAGACTGTGCAAGAGTTTTTTTTTCTTTTGCCCAATCTTCGCACATTAGATGAACGGATAACAATTATACTATTTTAGCATTCATCTTAAAATCACAATTTTCATTAGTATAGCGACTCCAATTTATATCTTACGTTTTTTATTTGAAGCAGCATATCAAACGATTTATAGTAAATAATGTAACAACCTTTTATGGGCTTGAAAGCTAAGATTAGGAAAATTTTCCGAACATAAAGTCCATTTCGCTCGAGACTTTTGATGGCTTAAACAAATGATTGTGCACACTTTATTGCTGTTTTTGACTACTTGGCCTAATAACCAAAAGTAAGCAAATCATATGATGGCATAATTTTCGTTAGAGTTTCAGTATCATGAAGATTTACAACGATAGCATATTAGGCCAAGGTTTGAGCCATATATCCTATAATTTAATATTTTAAGTCAGTGAAGAAACTTGCGGGGGACTTTTTATTCATCCCTGTTTTTGCATTAACACATCAATGATGAATCGTAATTTCGGGCCATGTTTTACTAACCGCATCTCCCTACATACCGAGCGACCGATCGGTATTATCGTCATCGATCTCTTCGTCGCGTACAGCAGTCAGACAATTGCATTCTACCTCGGTCACTGGGAAAGGTCACACGGCGGCAACAATCGAAATTTGATCGATACTGGAAAGCAAACTCCACAATCCTCATACTCTTGCTTTCCGATCTATCCACGCAATACGCTCACGTATGGGATGAAATTTTCAAAGGGAATGCTCGAAAATTATGTTACGCGTTTGGAGCAGATGAAGGATTCTTTGTGCATGTCGACCCATTAAAAATTTGTTTGTAAAAGGGAAATGAAGTCTCATAATTTTATTAAATATCTAACCTAACCTGAAGGCCACTAGGCCAAAAGTTGTTTGGCCGAACAGAACATTAGACCGAAAGGGTCACATAACCGAATAGGTCATTTGGCCGAATAGGCTATTTAATCGAATAAGTCATTTGGCCGAGTAGGTCACATGGCCGAAAATGTCATTTAGCCGAATAGGTCATTTGATCGAATAGATCATTTGACCGAATGTGTCATTTGACACCTCACATCTCACTTCTCACTGCGAAAAGTGAGAAATAAGAAGTTAAAAGTGATGAATGAGAAGAGAGGCATCTTCCTTCTCACTTTGCTCTTCTATTTTAACGCAGTGAGAAGTAATAAGAGAGAAATGAGTGGTGAAGAGTGAGAAATAAGACATGTCATTTCTCATACTTCTCAGTGAGTAGTGCGAAGTGAGCAGTGAGAAGTTCAACTTCTCACTTCGCACTACTTACTTTTCACAGTGAGGAGTGAAAATTGAGTAGTGAGACGCATGTACTCACGTTCTCAGTGAGAAGTAAGACTTCTCAACTCTCACTCCTCATTTCTCACTTTTTACTGAAAAAAGTAAGAAGCGCGAATTGAGTAGTAACGTCTCTAAATGATCTATTCTGCCAAATGACATGTTCGGTCAAATGTTTTATTATAGGATACAAGCTTTTGGGCAATGGTGACTTTAGTTGCTCATCTCGGTATTTGATGTTATGAACGGTTTTGCTTCCCCATGTGTTATTTATTTTTCCAAGGAGATCTTCTTCCGGATAATGTAAGATTTGTAGGAAAAAAATAAATGAAATTTGGGTAATCTAAACTGATAAACAATAGATTGAAAGCAGGAGAAATTTCAGTGTATCCCACGAGATCGCTGTGGCATGTGGCTGCATTAATTTTGATGCACATCATTTCCGAATGGTCCCAAAGTAGCGTCGTATAGGGTATGCGTCCGCCGTTCGATTGACGCGTTGTTTATAAGCATTCGGCGCACGTTCCCGGTTGCCTATCGGGCTGTTGCATCGATTGCACCGTTTACACTTCAAACCTGTGTGTTCCGGTGCCTTGACGAAGATTAATAAAAGCGTTCTGTTCCACGACTACGGTGTTTACCTGACTCTGTCAGCTTCGCAGAAACTTTGATTGTCGAGAAACCAAAACAAAAAAAAAATAAAGGGGATGACGATGATGCGAATTCGTTGAACTAAATCACGTTCCAGTATTTTACTGTTTTGTTTTTTCTTTTATTATTTTTTGATCATACTCTGCTACAGTGCCATGTGTGCTTCATTTCATTTCTCATTGCTGATTTCGTGGTTGGTTCACTGTTCACCGGCGAAGACGGTGACGGTTGAAACATTATTATTACTGATGATATTTATGAGAAAACAGTTTTATTGATACGCCAACGCCAGCCTGGACCTTGGCCGTTTTGTTGAAACATGATGCGGTGTGTGATACTTCAGGCGCGTTCGTAGGCATTGATGTGAACATTCAAGTATTATTTTCTTTGTAATTTAATTGGATTTTGAATTCCTAAACGATGTTTATTTCTCTTATTTATTTAGATATAAAAAACATTTTTTTAAAGATTTTTCGAGATTTGACTCTTTGGAAGTTAGGTCAATGATCGTTTAATAGTAATACATAGTCAAATTAGGTATTTGCTGCATCTTTCCCTACACATCTCGGTTAGTTTGCTCCTAGATTGTTTTGGCGCATCGAAACCAGTGCCATGCTGTCAGAATTGTCATCTGCATCACGCCTAGGCACGCTTTTGCATCACCATTTATTTGTTAGAGCCCTCTTTTTGGTGGATTTATTTTTATCCTGCGTGCAATGCTGATGATGACCATGGCGAACGACAACAACAAAGCCCTAGCCAGCAACGACTTTGACGGTGATGGTGTCGGTTCACACGACCTGGGCCACCGCCACGCGGAACGCGCTCGCAGTTGCCAGTTAAAGCATCCCTGGTGATCGAACATAAAACCACAAAACAAAAAATCAAAACACAGAAAAAAAAATTTCCAATCGAAGGAGATCAAGATTTCGCACTCAATGCGCCCTCCAAGATTTTGACAGTTTTCTTCGTTTATTAAAGTTAATTGACTAGTCTCGTGCGCGTACCAACTCTACGATCGAATCACGGCCAGGCGCGATCTGCGGGAAGAGTTTTTCCTTTATTTACGTTGCTCCCGGACGATAGAGTAGGGGAAGGCAGTGCAAAAAAAAAATCGATCTGATCTTGACAATCTCCTGGAGGTCTCTCTGCAAGCCTACGCGCCGCCATGGTGCGTCTTTCATATAGATCAATCTACGTTAAACTGCTGCGGTGCGGCACTAAATGGCAAAACGGCGATGGTTCGCAGCTCAATAGACACGCGAAGGAGATCAAACACCTGTTGTCATAATTGTATAGTGTTTGGAGTGGAATAAAACAGTGATTAATCTGTCGCCATCTGATCTGTTTTTTTGTATTAGGTACATTTTGTTTTTATTCACATTAACGTTTTAGATGAAACAGCTCGTACACGCTTTCAGAGAAGAAGCCCACGCAACGATTAGTTGTGAGAGGTTATGTGAGAATGGTGCAAAATTTACCTCCTTAAGCTTTTTTGATGTAATCTACAGAAATTTCAATATAAGGTATAGGGGGATAGTTGCGTTTTGATCTTAAAGTCGCATTACGTGAAGTCGATGCTAATGATAATTTGGCTTTTGAACGTCCAGCCAAAACTGCTTTTAGTTGATTCCTCTGATTTTGAACCCAACAAATGGTTATCGTGTATTTTACCAAAAGGAGCTGAAATTATGAGCTGAGCTAATTTCAGAATTATCGGAATATGAACTGAAAATTTCCAACTTGTGGGCTATTGAGCTCGTTCTACTGGGAAAGGTACAAGATCGCTTAGATTCGTGTTTTACAATATCGGTATGCCGCTTGACTTCAAGCCTATCACTCTTCCCACTGAAACTTCGCCACATGGCATTCGCTTTTGTGAATTTGAAAATAGCGGGAGTTAAAGGCAATAATTTTGGGTACCGATCCAGTAATCAGTATACGAAACACCATCAACCCTCAGATCAGAAGGTGTTCTCCTCTACAAAACAAATCTACCTACATTCGCTCGTGACATTATTCCTCAACTTCATGGACAGTACCGTTTTCAATCTCGCCTCAACGTATCTGCAAAGTCAACAGATTTTCGAGTAAGCCAATCGTATCATTGACACTTTATTATATGAAAACGTTAGTAACATGAAAACTAAGACCAACGACTTTTGTCGTAGGATTACGTCCTTCGGAGATATAGGGGATCATTCTGCAGATTTGCAATTCTGAGACCGTCACGAAAAGAGGTCGGGCAGCAGGGACTATGTCCAAGGGCTTGACGATCCCTCCCCAGGCCATCTGCGAGTTGTGGGGCTTGCCTAGGATGTGGTGGGGTTTGACAGTGGGCCCTGTTAAACCTCTATAAAAAGCTGCATGTATCCGCAAGTAGGCCCCACCAAAGCGACCGTGTGCCGCTCAAAGCGCACAAGCCCAAGTCCTGGTGTTAGGTGGGACGCTAAACAGCCCTGACACGACGGCCCTCCGACGAGACAGGAGGTTTGCGCAGGCCCAATAAGCCGCCTAGAAACCAATCATTACGAACAATATAAGAGATAATGCGACTCGATATAATCGGCAAAGACCTAGGCGACGAATACAGGATCACGATTGGAAGCTTGGAACATGGAATTGCAAGTCGCTAGGTTTCGCAGGTTGCGACAGGATGATCTACGATGAATTACATCCCCGCAACTTCGACGTCGTGGCGCTGCAGGAGATTTGCTGGACAGGACAGAAAGTGTGGAAAAGCGGGCATCAAGCGGCTACCTTCTACCAAAGCTGTGGCACCACCAACGTGCTGGGAACCGGCTTCATAGTGCTGGGTAAGATGCGCCAACGCGTGATTGGGTGGCAGCCAATCAACGCAAGGATGTGCAAGCTGAGGATTAAAGGCCGTTTCTTCAACTATAGCATCATCAACGTGCACTGCCCACACGAAGGGAGATCCGACGACGAGAAAGAAGCGTTCTACGCACAACTGGAGCAGACATACGATGGATGCCCACTGCGGGACGTTAAAATCGTCATCGGTGACATGAACGCACAGGTAGGAAGGGAGGAAATGTATAGACCGGTCATCGGACCGGATAGTCTGCACACCGTATCGAATGACAACGGCCAACGATGCATAAACTTCGCAGCCTCCCGCGGAATGGTAGTTCGAAGCACCTTCTTTCGCCGCAAAAATATCCACAAGGCCACATGGAGATCACCTAACCAAGAAACGGAAAACCAAATCGATCACGTTCTAATCGACGGTAAATTCTTCTCCGACATCACGAATGTCCGCACTTTCCGCAGTGCGAATATTGAATCCGACCACTACCTCGTTGCAGTATGCCTGCGCTCAAAACTCTCGACGGTGTACAACACGCGTCGAAGTCGGACGCCGCGGCTTAACATTGGGCGGCTACAAGACGGTAGACTAGCCCAAGATTACGCGCAGCAGCTGGAAGTGACACTTCCAACGGAAGAGCAGCTAGGCACAGCGTCTCTTGAAGATGGCTGGAGAGATATTCGATCCGCCATTGGTAGCACCGCAACCGCTGCACTTGGCACGGTGCCCCCGGATCAGAGAAACGACTGGTATGACGGCGAATGTGAGCAGTTAGTGGAAGAGAAGAATGCAGCATGGGCGAGATTGCTGCAACACCGCACGAGGGCGAACGAGGCATGATATAAACGGGCGCGGAACAGACAAAACTCGATTTCCGGAGGTAAAAGCGCCAGCAGGAAGATCGAGACCGTGAAGAAACGGAGGAACTGTACCGCGCTAATAACACACGAAAGTTCTATGAGAAGTTAAACCGTTCACGTAAGGGCCACGTGCCACAGCCTGATATGTGTAAGGGCATAAACGGGAACCTTCTTACGAACGAGCGTGAGGTGATCCAAAGGTGGCAGGAGCACTACGAAAAACACCTGAATGGCGATGTGGCAGACGAAGATGGCGGTATGGTGATGGACCAGGGAGAACGCGCGCAGGACATAATTCTACCGGCTCCGGATCTCCAGGAAATCCAGGAGGAGATTGGCTGGCTGAAGAACAACAAAGCCCTTGGGTTGACCAACTACCAGGAGAGCTATTTAAACACGGTGGTGAGGCACTGGCTAGAGCGCTGCACTGGGTCATTACCAAGATTTGGGAGGAGGAAGTCTTGCCGCAGGAGTGGATGGAAGGTGTCGTGTGTCCCATCTACAAAAAGGGCGATAAGCTGGATTGTAGCAACTACCGCGCAATCACATTGCTGAACGCCGCCTACAAGGTACTCTCCCAAATTTTATGCCGTCGACTAGCATCAACTGCAAGGGAGTTCGTGGGGCAGTACCAGGCGGGTTTTATGGGCGAACGCTCCACCACGGACCAGGTGTTCGCCATTCGCCAAGTACTGCAGAAATGCCGCGAATACAACGTGCCCACACATCATCTATTCATCGACTTCAAAGCCGCATATGATACAATCGATCGGGACCAGCTATGGCAGCTAATGCACGAACACGGTTTTCCGGATAAACTGACACGGTTGATCAAAGCGACGATGGATCGGGTGATGTGCGTAGTTCGAGTTTCAGAGCATTCTCGAGTCCCTTCGAAACCGGCAGAGGGTTACGGCAAGGTGATGGTCTTTCGTGTTTGCTATTCAACATCGTTTTGGAAGGGGTAATACGAAGAGCAGGGATTAACACGAGTGGTACAATTTTCAATAAGTCCGTCCAGCTATTTGGTTTCGCCGACGACATAGATATTATGGCACGTAACTTTGAGAAGATGGAGGAAGCCTACATCAGACTGAAGAGGAAGCTAAGCGGATCGGACTAGTCATCAACACGTCGAAGACAGAAGTACATGATAGGCAGAGGTTCAAGAGAAGACAATGTGAGCCACCCACCGCGAGTTTGCATAGGTGGTGACGAAATCGAGGTGGTAGAAGAATTTGTGTACTTGGGCTCACTGGTGACTGCCGAAAATGACACCAGCAGAGAAATTCGGAGACGCATAGTGGCTGGAAATCGTACGTACTTTGGACTCCGCAAGACGCTCCGATCGAATAGAGTTCGCCGCCGTACCAAACTGACAATCTACAAAACGCTAATTAGACCGGTGGTAGTCCTCTACGGACACGAGACCTGGACGATGCTCGTGGAGGACCAACGCGCACTTGGAGTTTTCGAAAGGAAAGTGCTGCGTACCATCTATGGTGGGGTGCAGATGGCGGACGGTACGTGGAGGAGGCGAATGAACCACGAATTGCATCAGCTGTTGGGAGAACCATCCATCGTTCACACCGCGAAAATCGGACGACTGCGATGGGCCGGGCACGTAGCCAGAATGTCGGACAATAACCCGGTGAAAATGGTTCTCGACAACGATCCGACGGGCACAAGAAGGCGAGGTGCGCAGCGGGCAAGGTGGATCGATCAGGTGGAAGATGACTTGCGGACCCTCCGTAGACTGCGGGGTTGGCGACGTGTAACCATGGACCGAGCCGAATGGAGAAGACTCTTATATACCGCACAGGCCACTTCGGCCTTAGTCTGAATAAATAATAAATAAACGAAAAGAGGTCAGGAAGTATGGGCTAATAACGAAGCCGTTTTTCAACAGAATTTGTAAATTTTGGTATCAAAGGGGCAGCAGGGACTATGTCCAAGGGCTTGACGACCCCTCCCCATTAGACTGGCCCAAAATGCATGAAATCCTGAATTTCAAACCTTGCACCCTTAAATGACAGTTTAAGGGTCCCAGAAGCTCCCCTGAAAATTTCAGCTCATTCGGTCCAGTGGTTGGCGTGCGCAATGGGGAAACGAAGCGTATGGGGAAACGCAACCGTTTCAGTTTTTTGCTTCTAGGTGGCGCTGTAGTCGACGGATTCCTGTTGTGGACAAAATGTAGAACCTTTTTTATATAAGGAAGCGACTGGTGAAGACCGGATGTAAATCCCTTTGAAATTGGCCAAGTTATAAGCATCCAAAGTCGAGGGTGTCGAGCGAGTCCCCCAGGGGTGTTTAAAATGAGAGCAACGTACCACCGACCATTGCGGCGGCGATACAGGCGTATTCGGTGCCGTGCGAAATTAAATGCATAATTATCACGCAATCTCGCGAATTTTTATCCGATTGGTAAATACTTTCCGTACTCTGTACAGTAGTGTAGCTAGAGAGGGAGGGGGTGAATCCAGCTTTCCACGCTCGGTAATGGCGGCTTGTCGGTGTGAAAAAATCAATCGGTTACCGTACTTGTTGACACTAGCTGGAGGAAAACTCACTGGCGAAAACGCCTTTTTCCCTTCCCCTCACCCAGGAACGCCAGTGGGCTTTCCTCCAGCTAGTGTCAAACAGTACAGTGACCGATTGATTTTTACACACCGACAAGCCGCCATTACCAAGCGTGGAAAGCTGGATAAGGGGGGCAAGGGGATTTTTTTTAGTAGAAAAACACATCCGGGATATTGTTCGATGTTTAATGTCGCAATTTTATGGCCTCGTTTTATCTTCGAGCTAACACGCTAAAAAAAAATACTTAAAATTGACATAAATTGAAGATCTCAAAATTTGGTCAAGTTTGGTTTATGCTATAGTTAAGAGTTTAGAGTTTCGAAGCGTGAATGTAAATACACGAAATAAATTAAGTACTTCTTCCATTTATTTTGTTAGCCTCAAATGAAAATATACAGCCATCCAGTTCCAACATTATTGATATGATCCCTCAAAATTACCTTTTATTTGGTAGGATCGTTCCTTATAGAACAATATTGGACCCATTTTATTATTTCCCCTTTATGGTGACCAATTTCAATATAGGGTATTCAGAAAAATCGATCATTTCAGGAATTTTAATTTTTCATAAAATTGTAACTCCCAATTCATTAGGCCTATTTGTTGTAATAACAAATCAAATAAAAGCTCTTTATTTCTACAGGTATACCTCGATATAACGTAACTAATTTTTCACTCTTCAAATCGTTGTATCTCCAAAACCACTGGTCCTGCAAGAAAAATGTGCTTCTTGCTTTTGTGAAGTGATATTTGATCGTGCAAGTGGAATACATAAAATGGATTCAAAATCTAAGGAAGAATTAAGTATGGAACTTGTTGTCCCAATTGAAAATTTTAAAGGTGTAAAGTTGCCTTCAAACGGTGATGTGCTTGGTCGGATGCGTTTTATAATGAAAAATCAACACTTGAGTATAAAACCAGCTGCTAAAACTGTAGTAACTGAATTTCAAATTTTTTGGGAGAAATATAGAATTCCTCTAATGCAACACTACAATGCTGTTGTTAAGCTCCTAAAATTATTTAACAAAATGCGAGCAATTATCAAAAAATCTTCTCACGCGGGAGATAAACAGAAAGAGCAAGAGTCTAGTTTCATTAATAATTTGGATCAATTGTTTGACATTGCTCGACGAAATGCATTGAATTTGATTAAAAACGAAAAGGCGCTTGTACCCTAATCGAGAAGCGGATTGGCAGAGATCTTTTATGGCTGGCGTGTAGGCATCATATTGCCGAAGTTTTGATGACAGCAGCTTGGGAAAAACTATTTCCTTCAAAAGGCCCTTCTTCAAGTATTTTTTTAAAATTTAAATCGGCATGGTCTACTACGGATTAATCCTTTGATGAAAATAGGGTAGACGAAAACATTATTGAGATCCTTGGTGATGAAACACAACATTTGATTGAATTTTTGAAAAATCAACTCAATATTCAACAGCAACGACAAGACTATAAAGAGTTGCTAAATTTATCTTTAGCATTTCTTGGTGTGAAAATAATTAAATTTTCGGCACCAGGAGCACATAGCAATGCCATATGGATGGCGAAAGCAATATATTGTCCTAAAATATGGCTGTTTAGAGGCCAATTTGACATGACCGATGATGAAAGGCGAAAAATTCCAGTAATGTGTGCTTTTAATTTACGAGTTAACATTTGGTCTTGGTCTCCTTTACCCTCATCAGCAGCACGAAATGATCTAAACCTGGCAAAAAATTGATAACTTTACGAGATGCTTTCCCTGATCAATCAAGAAATGTGTATATGGCTGCGGCTTCAAGATTTGCAAATCATCTATGGTACTTGAGTGAAGAACTAGTCGCTCTGGCTTTTTTCAACCCAGAAATATCTACTGATGAGAGAAAAGAAATGGCACACAATTTAAAATCTTGTAAGGGTGATGAAGTAAGAAAAATAAAATTGAAAGTATCTACGATCGATAAGTTGACTTCTTGTACGCTTTCGGATTTTGTGTCTCAAAATACGATGAATTTTTTTGAAATTTCTGGAATATCTGCAATTTTTTTCAAAGAAGATCGTAGTATATGGGATGAATTGGAAGAATTTGTTGAAAGTAGAAATAAAATTAATTCATTTTTGGTAGTGAATGACTGTGCTGAAAGAGGAGTTAAACTAGTTCAAGATTTTTGTGGAAATTTGACAAAAAATGAAGAACAGCTTCAATATCTTCTCAAAGCTGTTCAACAGCATAGGCAAAATTTCCCAGGTTGCACTCGCTCTGTTATAAAGGAAGGCCTAGCAGTTGAAATAAATAATTAATATAGGTATAAGTGTTGTTTGTTTGATAACTTTGTAGTTTTATACAGTTAATAAATTATGCTATAAACACTGTTGTTTGAAAAATACATAACTTATATAATTTCCCAGGTCTCTCTGTCTTTCTGTCCTTCTGTCCCTCTGTCTGTAACGATTATATCATATCGTTCTAAAATTGATGCAACGGGCATATTTCATGAATTTTGTCTCCCATTTAAAACTTCAGCTCGTTGGCTTCAGTGGTAAGTCACCCCCTCCCTCTCTAGCTACACTACTGTACAGAGCACGGAAATTATTTACCAATCGGATAAAAATTCGCGAGATTGCGTGATAATCATGCATTTAATTTCGCACGGCACCGAATACGCCTGCATCGCCGCCGCAATGGTCGGTGGTACGTTGCTCTCATTTTAAACACCCCTGGGGGACTCGCTCGACACCCTCGACTTTGGATGCTTATAACTTGGCCAATTTCAAAGGGATTTACATCCGGTCTTCACCAGTCGCTTCCTTATATAAAAAAGGTTCTACATTTTGTCCACAACAGGAATCCGTCGACTACAGCGCCACCTAGAAGCAAAAAAGTGAAACGATTGCGTTTCCTCATACATTTGGATCACTTTTTCCATACAAACTTTGAGCCATTTGCGCACGCCAACCACTGGACCGAATGAGCTGAAATTTTCAGGGGAGCTTCTGGGACCCCCAAACTGTCATTTAAGTGTGCAAGGTTTGAAATTCCAGACTTTTCACTTTTTCCATATAAGCTTGGGCCACTCTACTCCCCATGGCCACTGCGAGTTAGGGGGCCTGCCTAGGATGAGGTGGGGTTTGACAGTGGGCTCTGTTGAACCTCTGCAAAAAGCTGCATGTGCCTATAGGCAGGCCCTATCAAAGACAGTCAACACATGAAAGTTTATGGTGTCGTGTAGGCTGTTGAAGTGGAGGCGATATAGGTGCTTCTCCATACAACATGTATGTATATCGTCTCCAATTTAGCATCTTGTATTGCACCATGTACGACTTTATATTGACTGAAAAGCGACCGTGTGCCGCTCAAAGCGCACAAGCCCAAGACGAGTGCCAACCGGCACATCAGGATTAATACCAGTGAGATCTTGATTACGGTATACTGGTCACGGCATGCGACAAACACACGCGCGAAAGTAATGCAAAATAAACGACATGTAAAATAAACGTAAATTAACAAAATATGTCTGACTGAACATTCTTATTTAACGTCAAATAGAGATAACATAATTAGCTTTCCGATTACTATCATTTTGGTTGAACAGCCGTGATTATTACTTTATTTTTAATGTAAATCCCGTTTCTTTTTTACTTTCCTTGCGTTGAAGAAATGATGCCGCGAGTGCCTCATCCGAAATTCAAATGAACAATCGCTCATTTTGAGCGATTGATTGTTTATTCTCGCGAAGGATAAACAATTTAACAAATCAAGGAAATGCTAATACTGTAGTACAGAAGTTGCATAGTCACATCACTCTCCATGGTGAATCCCGATCTATGTTACTGATTACCCCACCCAACTAACACAACTTCCTTCCCGTGGTAATTGTGGAGATGCAGAGGTATTCTCGGTCTCTAGTAGCAACAATAACCACACACTAACATTCCCTCCCGTACCCAACTGACTATAAGGACTTGGCCGGCGCCGTTATTGATCAACATTTGAGAGCTGCTGAAACGTGCACTTCGAGAATAGATGGTAAGCCCCATCCACTATTCACTTGGATTGTAGTGCAATTTGCACCAGTTCTGATCAATCACGGAATAGCAACCATTGATATGTACAGTCAGTCTAAGCTAAACTAAGCTAAGCTAAAAATTTGGAAATTTTGGTATCAATCGATCGAAGATCTCTTTAAGGTTTTGTCCAACTATATAATTAATTGCATATTATTCGGCAACTCGGCCGTACGAAAATCATCTTTTTGTTAAATATCTTGGCTGTGACAAATTGATGCGAAAAAGAATCCACGTGTCTTGGAAGGACTCTAACCCTTAACCTCCTACTCTCGAGATAGGCGTGATAACCCCTACACAACAAGACCACTTAAAGGTCACGTTTGCGAAAAAGCCATCAGAATCCGAGTACCAACCTACACGGCGGTTAGCTCTTATTTGCAAATTGGCCGTTTTGGGTGGATCTGCGTCCTTGTTCTTGTTCACTTAGAGCAGTGGTTTCCAGCATGCGTACTGTCAAGGGCCGCACAGCAATTTTTAGCTATCGAAGCGGGCTGAGTACATTTGCAACATTTGTTTTTCATTTCATATTGAATTATAAATCATAATACAAAATGAACGGCCGAATGTATTTGACCTTTTCAAATAATTTCCCGTGAAAAAGGCCAAATACATTCGGCCAAAACGTCGGGTAGTTTCAAAATCTAGCCGTTTTGCCACATCTGTTACGTATAACATACTTACATACATGACTTTGAATCGATCTCGGTACTATTGTGTTTGTGATAGCAGGTTTCAGAAAATTCTTTAATTCGAAACAACATCTTTTCGGCTCAGTTGGCGGAAAATATTCTAAGCTATTTTTCCAAATGATTATACCTATGTCGACCGATTACAAAATTTTGAACACACGTGAATAACATGTTTCAAACGTGTTTTTGAAGCCAGGTGAGTTTGCCAGCAGTGTTGAAAAGAAATTGAGTAAATCTTCTCTCATACTTTCCAATCAATTGTATTTTAATTAAACCTTCTCATTCGTTGGATATTTTTCGAAGCGTATAATTCTTGACATGATAGTCGATAGTCGTCAACTCCTAGCTTATTTTGAAGAATGAAAGTATTCTTGTTACGAAGCAGCAGTCATTGTCAACTATCAACATTTGATCTTCTGAGCAAAGATACTGATGATGGGATATCGATCTCAGTTATCTATCCGTTCAGTAAATAAAGTGCAATGCTCATCATGGAGAAATTTTTATTTACAACTTTTGTTGTAGCAACACTTTTGCAACGTGAACAAAAACCGATCTGAGCTGGCTATCAAGATCATAATCAATTGCTCAAATGATAATATCTTTTTCGACCGCTCTTTGATAATGGATAATATCTTTGCACAAGCATCCTGTGCTCAGATCATGTTTCAATGCCTGCGGAACAGTGAATGACAACATCATTTCACCACCAGAAGATCCATATTTAACTTGTTTAAATTTGCGAAAAATACACATTTACTCTATTGAAATAGCTCGGGACAATAACATCGAAGTATAATGGCGATTCATGCTTTGTATATGGTGATTCAACATCATAATGATGTGAACTTGACAGGTTTCTCGAGTACAACGAAAAAATGGGCACTACGAAAAGCTTTTCATATTATTGTAATGCTCATCAATGGGCCACATGTAGTGTATTTTCTGAAATCTTTCGCGGGCCGCAGGAAAAGCCTTAGAGGGCCGCATGCGGCCCGCGGGTCGCACTTTGGGGATCACTGACTTAGAGCTTGTGTAATTGGTGACGGATTTGGTTCTCTCCAAGCCAGTGGCGTGCTTGGCCAAGTCGGCCGGCAACAGGAGGCGGACGGCGATCTGAATCTCGCGGTTGGTGATCGTTTGTTGTAGTGCGCTAGACGGAAACGGAGACAGCAGACTCGCCTTTTCAGGAGAAGAGACGCCGCCTGGAAGTAGCAGATAGAACAGCTTTGCCGTTCTTAAGATGTGTAATATCCAATAGCTAATGACTAATAAAGCTAGTAAGGATGGTTTCAGAGCTAAACGCATCAAGATGGAACCGAAAAAGTTGACCACTTGCTTGCACAAACTGATGATCAGAATCTAGGACATTGAACAGATAACGGAGGACTGGAAGTAAGGGGTCATATGCCCCATCTATAAGAAAGGCGACAAGCTGGAGTGTGAGAATATTCGAGCGGTCACCATCCGTAATGCCGCCTACAAAGTGATATCCCTGATCATCTTCGTCGTCTGTCACCAATAGTGAATGAGTTCATGAGAAGTTCACAAGCCGGCTTCGTTGAAGGTCGCTCGACAACGGGCCAGATTTTTACTGTACGGCAAATTCTTCAAAAATGGCGTGAATACCAGGTCCCAACGCACCATCTGTGATGAGAACAGCTTTCCTGGGAAGCATACCATACTGATTAAAGCAACGGTGGATGGTGTGTGAAACTGTGTGAAGACTGCGGGCGAATACTCCAGTTCGTTTGAATGTCGCCGAGGGACAAGAGAAGGTGATGGACTTGCGAGCCTGTTGTTCAACAAAGTGCTAGAAGGTGTCCTACGAAGAGCAAGATACAATTACCGGGGCAAGATGTAATTCAGTGAACAGATCCATTCAATTTATTTATTCGTAGATGACATGGACATTGTCGGCCGAACATTTGCAAAGGTGGCAGAACTGTACGCCCGCCTGAAATGTAGCAATAAAAGTTGGACTGGTGGTGAATGTATCAAAGACAAAGTAGATGCTAGTGGGCAGAAACGAGTGCGACCGGGCCTGCCTAGGAAGCACTGTTACGATAGACGGGGGTACTTTCGACGTGGTCGTGACTGGAAGGGTACGATCGATAGGTCATGTTGCAAGAATGCCGGACAGCAATCCTGTAAAGATGGTGTTGATTCAGTGTTATCTGTTTATATGTAAGCTAATTAAATGAATTGACTATTTTAGCATCAACTGCTAGAATTGAAAATGAACCGATAGTTCGTTATGTTAGATCACCAGCACTTAATACTGCAAACAACTAACCGGGACTTAGATTCAGCAGATTGCGCTGAAATCAAACTGCTTTCGGAAGCATACCCTTGTCAAAGGCCTTGTTGTGGCCACTCGATGATGTAAGTGATTTACTTATTTTATTAGACAAAAAATCATTAAAATAAAGATTTTTTGAAATACTAGATTATGTAAATATATGACAAAAGTTGGAAATATACATTGGGCTGGACACATTTCTAGTGTGCCGCTTAAAAAACCAGTTCACTTCAAATAGAATTGGTTGAGCAAGTATTGAAATCATGTAGACAGATGATACCCAGAGTTATAACGAGTGTGACATCATAGCAAGTTGAAACTATTCGCTGAACAGCTTTAATTACATTTACAACCCTCGCCTCTCTCCTATTCAGAAAGTGGCGATGCCCTTTGCAACATGTTCATTTCTCCATTCAGTAGTCTAACCTTTTCCATAGAATTCGCACATAACTCTACTAGAGGCAGGTCACCAAGACTAGACCTTTTAAAGCCATCTAGGTTTATGTTGTTTAGTTCCCTGGAAAAAACATACAAAAGCTTCAAATAACCACATTTTACTCTCTTCATAACTTTTTTCTCCCAGCATGTACAACTTTGACCCCATAGACACTTTTTCTTGTTTTTTCGAGATCTTTCAACTAAGATATGGGTCATCTGTGTACATCGATGGCCCAAAACCGCCCATTCTCCTTTTGGATATAAACACACATGTTTTACATAAAATGTATTGTATCTCAGAATCAAAGACCTTTTCAAAGATAGTCCCTTCTCAAGAGTTGCTCATAATACTGAATTCTTGATTTTTGCTGAAGACACCATCATCTTGTCATGCTCATATAAAAAGTTAGCTGAAGCGCCCCCTAGCGGTAGAGTTCCGAACTAAAGTTTTATCACCATATCAAGGCCTATTTATTATGCATCAACTTTGTGGAAGATACCAAACTTCTATGAGGCAACTCTAAGGAGTTATTTATTAATGCCATGATTTCATTATATCCGACCACAGTGCTGCCGTAATCTGGCAAAGTGACGTTACAGAAAAATGGAAAATATGTATGTTGTAAAATGGCGCATACGTCACTTTTGCAGATTACGGCAGAGTGCGCCTCTCGTTCGTTCGATGCCGCCAGTGCAACCGTGCAAAACCAGGGTTGAGGCATTTTATTAAAAGCGCAAATCATAGTCGTTTGACGTCGGTAGCAGCGCAAGCGCTCGTCGGAGGGAGACGCTTTCTGGGGCAAATGATGTTGCAAAATTAAGTGAAATTTTCTATAGATTCTGATTTCGGTTTGGTTGCTGCTTGTGATTGGAAGGCAAAACAAATTTTGGTTCTTTGTCATAATTATCTTTTAGAAAAACAAAGCTTTGTTGTTTTCTTTCCGGGCAAATGTCCTACTCGACCAAAGGTACTATTCAGCTATATGTTCTATTCGGCGAAATGGCCTATTCTGCTAAATGTCCTATCTAGATCAACATTTGAAAGGGCGTAACAGCCAAAATTTATTCCTTCTGATTTTCGTCTACGTATATATGTGGATAACGAATCAGAAGGAATAAATTTTGGCTGTTACGCACTTTTCAAATGTTGGTCTAGCTATTCGATTGTATAACATTTCGCCGAAAACCATTTCGCGGAATTCATTTTCACGGTTGAACATTCCTCGGAAAAACATTTGGCGGATTGTAACTTTTCGCGGTAGAACATTTGGCGGATTGTACATTTTCGCCGAATGACGTTCGGTGGAATGGACCATTTCAAGGAATGCACCATTTGGCACCATTTTACAGCGGGCAAGGTGGATCGATCAGGTGGAGGACGACTTGCGGACCCTCCGCAGACTGCGTGGTTGGCGAAGTGCAGCCATGAACCGAGCTGAATGGAGAAGTCTTTTATGTGCAGCACAGGCCACTCCGGCCTTAGTCTGATGATAAATAAATAACCATTTGGCGGAATATTAATAATAATGGCTTAGTTTTCATTCATTAGTGTTTACAGCATTCGTGTTACACGAGATTAACAGGTCGATACTTTTATACCTAAAAAAGTCTAGAAAAATTTTCATCGAAATTGAATCTAGCCTCGTTCAGCATAGTCTTGCTTGGCAGCAACGCATCTTCCCGCACGGCTAAGGAAGGCCTCCCAGAATATGTAGAAGTGGTTTTCGAAATTTCAATTGCCCTTTACAGGGAATTTGTGGACCGATCAAAAAACGCTCGACGACCATCCTTCAGAACGGTGGACATCAATCAGACACCTGTTTAATGCGCTATGCTGAGGACGGTGAGAAGGAGTCCTGTTAGCAGTTAATCATCGTTATTCCTGTGTGCAAGTCCGTACAAGTTTTGGTGAAAGACTTGAGCAAGTGTTTGTCGATATCACCATTGGGTGTTGTCATCTGCTGGTTGGTGCCGTCTATATTCCGCCTAATAGCCACAATGTGGAACTCTTTGACGAACATGTAGCCTCCGTTCGTGAGCTGTGCGACAATGCGTCCTTCGATGACCATGTGTTGATTTGCGGGGATTATAACCAGCCCCGTCTACAGTGGATTCTGAATGCTGATGATAACGTGCTGATAGCTGACACTTTGTCTGTTCCTGCATCAAGTGCTGTACTGCTTGACGGATTGGACTTCATTAATATGACGCAGATTAATTACAATCGTAATCAATCCGATCGTACACTGGATCTTGTGTTCTGTTCCGATAATTATAAACCAAACGTCAACGCTGTAGTTGCTTTGTTGCCTGTGGATACGCATCATCAACCGTTGGAAATATCTTTCCCTGCGCGACGTGAACTTCAGACTGATTACTCTCATGGTACCGGTGCCGATAAGCCAGGTCTGGATTTTGGCAAGGTAGATTATGAGTTGCTCTGCGGCGATCTTCAAAGTGTTGATTGGGACTGTTTAAATGCGAGTCAGAATGTTAATTAAATGGCGAGCAAATTCTGTTTCATCGTTCAATAATGGTTGCAAGCAAATGTTCCTGATCAACGGTTCCCAAAGGCACCTGCTTGGAGTACCTCGTTACTAAGAAAGTTGAAAAGGGAAAAAAGGCCAGTCAGCGAAAGCATCGTGCGCAACGGACTCTCGATAGCAAACTCCGTTTCCAACGTGCTAGTAACCCGAATAAAAAATGTTTTATAAAAACAATACAATGTGTATGTTGATAATGTATTGTAGATGCAATTATAGAAATACATTAGAATGTATTGTTATGAACTATTTACTGAACTGTAAATGAAGTTTTCGCAATAGAATATACGGGTGGTTAAGCATCGTAACAATACAAAAATTTGATAAATTTCATACATTTTTTTTCGCATAACAATTCGATTTATAGTAAACTTATTGTAGATAAAACTGAGCATTAAATGAATTTTACCTTAAATTCAATTGTTTCTCTAAAGTGGCTGTACAAAAATGTGTATTATACACAAAGACTAATTAAGACGTTCATGTCCCATACAACAGCCCGATGTTTTTGCGCTCATGAAGTACTGGAACAAAAAATTGCATGACCATATCTTAAAGTAACCTTGCTTTGTTAAAAAAAACTGAGCAACTAATACTTCCTTATTGTTGCTAAGGCTTCTTGATGGTTGTTTGGCAAATCATAACATTAAATCATAACATTTTATAACATTTATTATATTCAAAAAGAAAACAGAATTCATTCTAAAACTAACTTATTGTTCATTTCCAATTTCAGGGTTGAAGACCAGGATGATAAAAGAATTTCAGAATATCAATGTAATATCAGACGCACTTTATCTTTATGGCACTTTGCATTTTATGTTATTCATATATTCACAATCACATGATAGAGTTCTTAAATGTGCTTCTTAACCTTTAGTTTGGATGTGGATAGACTTTTTGTAATGTTTATTTGTAATTTGGGAGTACCTTTCTGAGATTGAGTGGCTCAAAAACATTTATTTTTGCATCAACATTTAAACCGTTAATCTGAACAATAGAAAAATAGTTTTTTTGGGGTCATATTGGCCCCAAGCTTAAATAGCCATAACTAATTATGACTGTTAAATCGATTTTCATTTCCATAAATGAAGGGTTTATATACAAGTGTTTGTGCCGGTGGCGTTTTTTGTAATTTTACTTGGCGTTTCCGTGGCGTTTCCGGTATCACGCTGAGAGTAGTTCTCGCGTGATTTTTGAAAACGTCGTAACTCCAAATAAGAGACTCTCTTTCATTACGCTCTCTTTTGCTAATATGTAGGCTAGTTTAAAATTTGTTGCAATATTTTCACCTCAGCACACTAGGCAAAGCTATTTTCTTCAGATTGGTGCTGGAAAATCCAGTGGAAATGCTAGTATGACTTTGTAATAATCGAAAGAGAAAGTAAACAAAGAGAGCCTCTCTTTTGGACTTACGACGTTTTCAAAAATCACGCGAGAGTTATACCCTGAGCTGACGTCGATGTTCCCAGCAAAATAATGTTTTTAACCTGGAAAGTCCTATGAATTGAAGAATGTTTTTATAAATACCCTCGGAAAAATCCTCTGAATTTTTCTATGAATATTCTTCTGAATTTCCGCGTGAAATTCTTAGAATTTCTCGGGAGTCTTTTTGTATTACCAGATAAATTCTTCTCCGAATTATCTTCTATACGGTAGTGAGCACGGAAAACTATTTAAGATTTTCATGGGAGTTTTATACGAAGATCAAGGAAAAAATATACTAAATTTCTACTTTATTTCGCAAGATGCTCAGCATGTTTAGCAGCAAATTCTTTGAGGGTTTTTTGTCAACAACCTCTCGTAATATTTTATATTCTTCCAGAAATTCCTACGGTTCAGGTTTTTTTTTCGGAAATTTCTCCAAGGATTCTTTTAGATCTTCCTTCTAAAATTCTACCAGGGATTCTTTTGAAAATTGCTCCAGGATTTACCCCAACATTCATATTCATCCATGAATTCTTCCGGCTATTCCTCCATGGAAATTCTTATATTTCTTGGGAATCTTTTGGTTTTGCAAGCTAAATTCTTCTCTGTGAGATTCTTGCACGGGAATGAGTCTTCTTCTACTTCAATGGCTCTACATTCAAACTGGCTTGTTTTCCAACTTAGTGTCCTATTAGCATTTCCACAGTTGATAAGAATTTCAGCTTTTTATTGGAATGTCTTCATTTGTAATAAGACGAGTTCGTACTATCCCATTTAATTCCACCACTTGATTGTAACTTGACTGATACGTATTTCGACCGAACAGTAAAGTCGTTTTCAGTGTCTTGTACTTGACTCGAGTCAAGAATTCCTTGAGGGATTGTTGAATTAATATTTGGAGGAGTTTCTTGAGGAATTCCTGAAACATATTTTGAAAGAGTTTTTGAACAAACTTCTGTCGGAAATTCTTCCAGGGAGTCTTTCGGAAATTGCTCCAGAGATTCCTTTGAAAATTTCTCTAGGAATTCTTTCGAATTCCTCCAAGGATCCTCCCGGAAATTCTTCAAAGAATTCCATCGGACATTTATACCGGAAATGCTTTGGAATACCTTCAGAATTTGGAGATTCCTCTAGGAATTCCTTCAAAAATTCATCCAGGAAATTCTTCAGAAATTCGTCCAGGAATTCTTTCGAAAACAGCATAAAGGATTCCTTGGAAAATTCCTACAGGAATTCCTTCGAAACTTACAAACATTCTTTCGGAAATTCCTGAAGAAATTCGATTGGAAGTTCTTCCAGGGATTCTTTCGGAAATTGCTTAAGGGATTCCTTCGGGTATTCTCTCGAAAATTCCTCTAGGAATTTCTACGGAAATTCCTCCTGTAGTTCCTTCGGAATTTGTTCAGGAATTCTTTTAGGAATTATACCAAAAATTCCTTCAGGAGTTTTTGGAGGAGCTCCTATATGAATTTCAAACGGATCACCTGGAGGAATTTCCGAGAGAAATCCAGGAGAAATTTAAAAAAATCCTGGTGTAATTTCCAATGAAATTTCTGGAAGGATTTCTGACGGAATACCTAGAGGAATTTCCGAGGGAAATTGAGAAAGAACTTCCAAAGGAATTCCTGAAGGAATATCCGAAAAAATCCTAGAGAAACTCTTAAAGGGATTTCCGAGACAATTCAAAGAATTCCTGGAAGAATTTTCTATGCAATTTTCTATGGCACTTCCGGAGGAATTCCCGAAGGAACTTCTGGAGGAATTCCCGAAGGAACTTCCGGAGGAATTCCCGAAGGAACTTCCGGAGGAATTCCCGAAGGAACTTCTGGAGGAATTCCCGAAGGAACTTCCGGAGGAATTTTCGAAGGAACTTCCGGAGGAATTGCTGAAGGAACTTCCGGAGGAATTCCCGAAGGAATTTCCGGAGGAATTCCCGGAGGAACTTCCGGAGGAATTCCCGGAGGAACTTCCGGAGGCATTCCCGGAGGAACTTCCGGAGGAATTCCCGGAGGAACTTCCGGCGGAATTCCCGGAGGAACTTCCGGCGGAATTCCCGGAGGAACTTCCGCGGCCTTCTCGGAGGAACTTCCGGCGGAATTCTGAGGAACTTCCGGTGGAATTCCCGGAGGAACTTCCGGAGGAATTCCCGGAGGAACTTCCGGAGGAATTCCCGGAGGAACTTCCGGAGGAATGCGCGGAGGAACTTCCGGAGGAATTCCCGGAGGAACTTCCGGAGGAATTCCCGGAGGAACTTCCGGAGGAATTCCCGGAGGAACTTCCGGAGGAATTCCCGGAGGAACTTCCGGAGAAATTCCCGGGGGAACTTTCGGAGAACTCCCCGGAGGAACTTCGGAGGAATTCCGGAGGAATTCCTGAGGAACTTCCGGAGGAATTCCCGGAGGAACTTCCGGAGGAATTCCCGGAGGAACTTCCGGAGGAATTCCTGGAGGAACTTCCGGAGGAACTTCCGGAGGAATTCCCGGAGGAACTTCCGGAGGAATTCCCGGAGGAACTTCCGGAGGAATTCCCGAAGGAACTTCCGGATGGATTCCCGGAGGAACTTCTGAAGGAATTTTCAAAGAAATTCTTGAAGGAACTTTTAGAAGAAATTCTGGAGAAACTTCCAAAGGAACTCCTGAAATAAATTCCTAAAGAATTATAGGGGGAATTTCGGTGGATGTTTCGAAGTAATTCCTGCAGGGACTTCCAGAGGAATTCCTGAAGGAACTTCCGGAGGAACTCCTGGAGGAGCTTCCTGAGGAACTCGTAGAGGAACTTCCTTAGGAATTAATGGAGGAACTTCCAGAGAAATTCTTGAAGGAACTTTCTCACAGGAATTCCTGGAGGAACTTTCGGAAGAACTCCTGGAGGAACTTCCGAAAAAACTCCTGGAGGAACTTCCGAAAAAAACTCCTGGAGGAACTATCTGAGAAACACTTGGAGGAACTTTCGGAGGACCAAGGTTCTAATTTCCAGACTGATTTGAAGAACCTAGAAAATCCGTTGAAATGTTGACTGCATCACGTTTGTCATCATCTTTTAAAAACTTTTTAGTTAGTGAAAACTAGCGCTTTTTTGAGGAATAAAACATTTATAATAAAATTGCTGTTTCGCAGTAACTGGTTTTCCGAAAAATTCTTTGACAGATTTTTCAAGATCTTTTGAAGAGCTTTCGGAGCTGAAGAGTTTCGAAGGATTTCCGAAGAATCCTGTGAATGGTTTCCGAAGAATTCTGCAAAGGATTACTGAAGAACTGTGCTTTGAAGGCTTCTAGTAGAAGGCTCACGAAGAATGTTTGAAAAGTTTGTCGAAGTATTCTGCGAAGAAATCTTGGCAAGCATTTCTGAAGTATTTTGCAAATGTTTCCTATGATTTCCAAGGAAAGTTTCCAACAAGGATACTGCGAATATCGTCTGAAGAAATCGAAAGGTTTTGAAGATTACCGCAGAATGAATCTGAATCATTTAGCGCATGTTTCCGGAGAATCATACGAAATATTCCTAAAAAGTACAGCGAGGATCTCCAAAAAAGGTTTTCTTGTAAGCGGTTTTTGGAATTAGGTAAATTTTTTCGAAATATGCTAGGAAATATTAACGATGAATTTTCTGCGACGGCATCCCAAATAATCCTATTCAATATTCTCAAAGAATCATATTTGAATTTCCCAAAGAATTGTGCGAAAGTGAAATGTTATCTATGATTACTTTAAAATCTCCCGGGAGAATTCTGCGAATTGTTTCCTGGTAATCCTGCGAGGGGTTTTCTATGAATCATCAGAAGATTTTAAAAACATCTGCAGAAGGTACGGCGTTATGAAAAGCCAATAATACTCGACTAAGGTAAAAGAACTTTTCATTTTGTGTATGCATAATTTTAAACATATATTTACATACATTAAAGTACATATTCGGTTGAAGATAATTAAGCTAGCTTACAATTTAGCTTTCACAATTAAACAACATACCGGCGCTTGACTAATAAACGTTGATCTTTTCATCCTTGAACGAGAAGTACACTTGCGCCGGTGTTTTATCCTGATCCCACTGAATCATTCCGTCCCGTAGCAAAGCATAACGATAGACCCAATAAGCACAGATTCCATAGCAATCCGCTCCCGATGAAATGGCAACTCGTCGGTGTGCAGGGAGACTGACGACTAGCGGCCCAAGACCGGAGACCTGGCAACTCACCATCGTGCGTATCGGGAATGTGAAATACGTTACGTGTTTGCACACCATGCACGTTCATAAAATGCGGTGCCCCTGTTCCAGATTCCTATTTAGGTCCAATTCCAAGCCTGTTATCGACATTTTTCGATTGTTTTGGCTTAGTCGTACAACCTGTTCCGGGCTTTACCTGAAAAATTTCATAAATTTGGAATTATAAAATCCTGAATGAGCACCATCATAATTTACTTACCAAATCAAACAACAGCCACGAAGGCAATCCGCCAAAGAGATTCTTGCTAGTTCCAGTAAGGAAACGACAGCAGAACCGAAAACTAAATAATTTTTATTATTCACACTTAAACTTTGCCTAGTAATTTACGAGAACTACGCAGGAATAAAAACGAAAATCACACTTCAAAAAAACTCTACCAATATCTCGTATGTCATACAAGTTGTTAGGAAAACGTTTGAAATTGCGTCATTTAGTTCTCGAATGGCGAAACAACAAATACATTATTAATAAATCATGCATTTGGTGTGTCTATTTTTCCAAATACTTATATAAAAGAACAAATTTAAAAATATTGATTATTAAACATAATTCGTTTCGACCTTATTTTAAATTACGAGATAAACTTTGCCCAGTTTGACGTTTCTCCGAGTGAACTGCTGTTCGGTGTTAGTTCATCCTTCCTCTCGATACGAAATGAACGTCTCGCCTCGCGCGAGTCGACATTTGGAATAAAACGAGAAGTGTCACACGCCAACGAGACGAGAATTGTCGTTTCGAGTCGTGCGAGACGCACAATAAGCCTGATTACCACCGTATAGTTTCGAGAAATCGTCAAGTGTACGTCCAAAACTGCCAGCGACGACTCCACACAATTTCCGTTCTGATTAACTGTGCTTATCGGAGAAAAATCGTCCATTCAAATAGGGGCGCACGCATCTGGGAGCCAACCAGGATGATTCTACTTAAGGTCACTCCTGACGGAATCCAAGTTTAAAAGTGCTCGCGTTTTCGGGGGCACACCACTCGATTCAGAGGAGGCGCACAACTGTCATTTTTGTTGATTTAGCTTTGCTGCGTCGCAGCATGCGTGAAATAATAAAAATGACAGTTGTGCGTTGCTTCCGTATCGAGTGGTGTGCCCCCGAAAACGCGAGCACTTTTAAAATTGGATTCCGTCAGGAGTGACCTTAATCTCCGCTATTTTTCGTGATAATGAATCCTAGTTTCACATCAATAAGTTTTAGTTCTCTCACTGGCAATGCGCGTTCATACATATTTTGAAACGTCTTGTACTTAACAGAGCAGCACCGGAGACCAATGAATTTTATGAAGAGGACAGAAATGGGAATGCGAATATTTCCATAAATTAGCCTAGTTTTAAATATAAAACGTTGAATTGTAAACTGACTACAACTGTAATGGTTCATTTTTCTTTGCTTACAATGGTTCCATAGCTTGAAAACGAAAGACCGCGCTTTGTCTATAGATCTATAAATATCCAACTATCTTAATCATGCATAACTTCATAATCCATAACATTTTCTTCAGTAACGAAATTGGTATAATAATTTTGAGAGGAAACATGCTTGTGTTTTCCAATCAGCACTTATTTATTTATTATAATTATTTTTACTTTTAATTTTGTTTTCTTAAGTTTAAACATCAAACAATGGACTATTCTGCTTCAGAATATCCATCTACGAATTATAATATGTTATCGATATGTAGTCAACGATATTAGGTATATTATAGATATTAAGTAAGTATAACGCCGATTATTATCTGTTATTCTCGGCCAAAATTAGGCTGTTTGCTGTTAAAGAAGCTTTCTCATTCTTATAGCTTTAACATTCCTGCGTTTCCAATTTGATCATACATGATTTTCTAGAACAAAAAAACAAATTCAAAACTCGATCTTTCTTGATTTTTCTACTTGTTGACAACGATGTTGAAGGCATCATTTCATAGGCAACTGCAATAGAAGGTGTATAAAAATGTAGGTCATCACAATAAAAATCTTAACGCCAAACTTGGGTACCGAGGGACCAAATGCAGTACTAGAAGTGGTCCCTCGAATGGTAGAGCTCATTCGCCTGTGACGTCTTAATTAGTCTTTGTTATACACGTATTGTTATGAATAGTAATGAAATAAGTAGTTCTACAATACGGTCAGAGCTTGTTGGAAGAATTGAGAAGGTGTGATTTCTTGGCCGAGATGCATTACCATGACCGTGGGACAGACAAGGAACTGGGATACGTGATCGATCATTCGACCCCTCGGGCTTTGAGTCTGGTTGCATATCAGCAGCAGACACTTTGCTGGCAAGGACTTGTGGACTTGTATTTAGACCAACATCCCAGTCATCGAAGGTATCTTCAACGGAACTGTTCAGTTCATTTCCCTTACAACTCGGTGGATAATCCGGGATCAGACGCTTCCATCGTTGATAGGAGCTTTTCGTTGGGTTATTTGAAACGTTGGCAGCGGCAGTGAACTCGGTTACTAGCTTTCTAGCTGAACCTTGTTTTAACGACGTCGTGTTTGACTGGCTATTTTCAATAATGTCAACGATGAATCGATTAACGATTTTTCTGAGTACGGTGACCTTGCTAATTGAGACACATGATTGCTCTTAGAATTAGTTTTGTCATTGTACAATTGTTTTTGAGAACAAAACCTGCCCGATATTTTTTGCCGGCAATCGAACGTTTTTCGGCATACTGATTTTTGTCTACCTGAACTCCTTTTTGGCTTAAATTCATCGGATCGGAATTGTCCTCTGTCGTGCTTTTAGCGGTGTTTGTCGCTACAAATACAAGGCCACTGTTGGTGAAACCGGCACCATTCCCTTTGGACATCGCTTCATCGAGCTGGAAAGAATTAGGAGTAGGAATTTATTATTAATTAATTTCTTTGATAATAGTTACGTCACATAAAAATCGGTCATTATCAACTCCTGAACACGTGAGGTAATCTACAAATGTTTTCCATTAAACTTACAGCTTCCAATAAATATCCCTGGTTGCAGAGATTTGCACGTTTACGAGCGCCATTTTGTTTTGCTGCTGTGTCTCGGGCAAGATCACGGGCGGATTTATTTCCTGCTCCCGCTGAAAATAAATATGTATGAAAGATTTATTTTCTATCTAATTTCAAACTTCGGGTATTTACTCACCGTTCTTGGAGGCATTATTTCTTTTTTCGGAGGCATTTAAAAAAATATTTTCACGCAACTGTCAGAAAACATACACGGTTAGAAAAAAGTACCAAAAATTAGGTACTTTTCACTCAAATCGGGGGTTCAGTGTGGGAATCCAAAATTTTTATTTCTAACAGACTGTTTATAAGGTTTGCTAAATTTGTACAATGGGTCGATTAACATTAAAAATGTAAGGTTATCATGATGTATGATTTAAAAAAAAATGTTTTTCTGCTCATTTTTCTCATTCCTAACAAAAATTTGCCCAAACAAAAGAAGAACAATATATTGAAAATGTTACAATAGAAAACAAAGTTTTTGTGTTGTATTTTATATTCTAGAACATCTGATGTACCCATTCAATAACTGTATAACCTATTGTTTACTATATAATGTAATGTATTTGGATTGTTCCCACATAATAGTCAATGGTATATTTTTATCCGGGTATACTTACCGCAACTTGAATTCGGAATTATATAAGGCCCACGTTATTAGAGTGTAAACCAATCTCGAACGTATTCCCAAAAGCTTTTGGAAGTTCGTTAACACTAAAAGGAAAAACTCATCTATTCCAAAGAATGTGGTGTATGACAACGCTGAAGCGAAAACATCTTCGGAATTTACAATGTTATGAAAACTCATATGTGAATATGTACGTTATGTGGAAGATATTGATTTGTAAATGTATTGGAGGTAACCACTTTCCTTTCGATGGGACTCGAACCCATGACCCTACAGTACACTAGACTGGCGCTTTAACCAACTAAGCTACGAAGGATCTCCGTCGGACTTCGCAAACTAGCGGCTACTGAACGAGCTCGAGATTCCCAAATTGGACGCATAGTCAAATCACTCGCAATCCATTTCTCAAGCCAATACTTCCACATGTGTATTGTACACGTCCACATGGTTCGAGTCCCATCGAAGGGAAAGTGGTTACCTCCAATACATTTTTCAAATCAATATCTTCCACATAACGTACATATTCACATATGAGTTTTCATAACATTGTAAATTAACGTCCAAGTCGGGTGGTTTAATTCCCGGAAATAGGCAATTACCTTTGATTGAACTGATCTGCGGAATGTTGTGAAATCTTCGCTAGATTTTTTTCAATCCATATCGATTCAAAGCTCTGCTACTGACAGTGTTGGTAAAAACTCAAAATCTCAAAACTCATGGATGATTCAAATCAAGCGTGAGTGGAAACGCACCCAACTCAGCACCTAAAAACTCATGGATGAGTTGAATCATCCATTTGAATCATCGTAGGTTTTCTTTTGTTCTCCTTCGTTAAAAACAATGAATTGACGCTTGTCGCATAAAATATTAGACACTCTTTTATGTATAAGCAATAAATTGCCCCCCAAATTGATTTCAAATGCGTTTTTAAACCAAAATATTTGTTTGGCAAATGAGTGAAGTGATGCGTTTTAGCATGAAAAACTCAAGCGTGATGCATTCCTTTAAAATTGCAGACGATTTCGTTCGCACGGGAGCGCTCGTTGATTGAGATTTATGAGTGATTTTACCAACACTGGCTACTGATGCCGAGGCTGAATTCACCTCCCTAGACGTTCCTTTGGACTTGATTAGCCTAACAACATTCGTGGTCACCCCCGCAATGGTCATCGCAGCCGCCAAGAAGCTGAAAAGCTCTCTGTCTCCGGGTCCAGATGGGATTCCATCTGTTTTATTCTGTCGCTGTTCCACTGTTTTTGCCGAGCCTCTCGCTTCTATTTTCTCCCGCTCACTCGATGATGGCGTCTTTCCGGAGATTTGGAAGCAATCCTATATGTTTCCTGTCTTCAAAAATGGTGACAGAAGGGAAGTCAGAAACTACAGGGGGATAACTAGCTTATCAGCTGCGTCCAAGCTATTCGAAATAATCGTTAGTGAGGTGATTCTTAGTAAATCGAAGAATTACATCTCAACAGATCAGCACGGTTTTATGCCAGGAAGGTCGGTCACTACGAACTTGGTATTTTTAACTAACACCTGCGTGAATGCCATGAAAAGCAAGGCTCAAGTTGATGTTATCTACACCGACTTAAAAGCAGCATGTTGCTGACCAAACTTTTTCGTCTCGGTAGCTCCACAAAGTTTACATCATGGTTGAGCTCTTACCAAACTGAAAGGAAACTACGAGTGAAAATTGATTCCTGTGTTTCATCGTCCTTCTGCTGTTCCTGTGGTGAACCCTAGGGAAGCAACTTGGGACCATTGTTGTTCACGTTATTCTTCCACGATGTCGCTGCAAAGCTTAGCAAAATCATTTATGATGACGATCTGAAAATTTATTTGGTGATTCGATCGTCTAACGATTGTCGCCGATTACAAAGTTTGCTGGATATCTTTGTTGCCTGGTTTCATCGGAGCCGACTTATTATCAGTGCTCCGAAATGTTCCGTGATGACGTTCCATCGATTGAAGGAGCCAATATTGTTAGATTACCGGATAGACGGCACGATACTAGAGTTGAGATGGTTTCCGATCTTGGAGTCAGGCTGACATTCAACGATTCAACTGCGATAATTTCCAAAGCAAATCGTCAGCTTGACTTTATTGCTAAAATTGCCATAGATTTTACCGATCCATATTGCTTCAAGTCTCTGTATTGTGCGATCGTACGACCTATCCGACCGCTTCTATTCTGTGGACGCCATCGTGGTCCCTAAGGATTGAACGTGCTCAGCGAAGCTTCATTCGGATGGCATTACGCAGTTTCCGTTGGCGTGATCCAATGAATCTTCCAGCATACCCTGATCGCTGTAAACTGCTTGGTATGGACGGACACCCTAGAAAGAAGAAGAGTGCAGCAGGCAACATTCGTTGCCAAGGTACTGAACAACGAAATTGATTCTCCGCAGTTACTGGACTTCCGCGGAATTCAACTCTCCGACAACGATCATTGCTACAGGACCGATTCCATCGAACAGGATTCGGCTACAATGAACCGCTATCGTTGATGATCCGGACTTTCACGCTAGTTAAAGATCTCTACGATTTCGATCAAATAACCACTCGCTTCAAAAATAAGATTTGTCATTCGTCATTGTTGTAGGAGTAATTTTTCTTGTGGTCTTTCGGATAAATGGTACATTCCGCGGAACGTGTTTCGGAGTTGATACATCCCGCGGAGTATCGTACCACGAAACATAAATTCGCGAAATGGTTGTCGGCGCAATTATTAGCAACCGACCTATTCAGCCAAATGACCTATTCGGCTATATAGCCCTTTCGACCAAATGACTTTCGGCCTAATGGTCTGTTTGGGCAAATGGTATATGTGACCAAACAAGCTTTGTGGCCTTCAGCCAAATGGTATTAAGCCAAATGAAATTCGGACGAACGGTATATGGCCAAACGGCCCTTTACCTTCAAATCAAAATCTTCCACATAATGTACATATGTACATATTCACATTTGAGTTTTCAGAACGTTATAAATTAATGTCTAAGTCGGGTGGTCCAATACCCGGAAAGCAGGCAATTAACTTTGATTGAACAAATATGTTTATAACAATATGATTACTATGGGAAAGGAAAATAGGGAGAAACAGTATATCGCACCAAAATAATACCTCATATAATCAAGGATCACTACACTTAATTAGATTGAATCATTCATAGTAAATCCACTTTAGTCACTATCAGTTGCGATCGTAACGCTCCAAACACTGATATAATTGAATTCGAATCCAAGAAATCGCATCAAGATCAGTGAGCTTGTACAGACGGGCAGACACGGCTCCAATCTCGTTGGTGGTGCCACCTCGTTTGGTCTTGTTCGCTGGAAACTAGAACGAATCCAAACAGTTATGGTTCGACTACTGACTGGTGGATCGGGCCAGGGGACAGCGCGGTAAGAATGTCACATGTTGTAACGACTTCCTTCTTTACGCTCTTCATCGCCGTAGCAGAGAGCAGCATTAGTGCATGTAACAACACCGAAAGGCAACAAGGCGACAATCGCACATGAATCGATTGCTTCGGTTAGAACTAGCAACGCTCATATTTCTTCTTGTTTGGGTTCTCGTTGGATCAATGTTTTAGACGCACAAGCCACAAGAAGGCCTGGAGACGGAGAAACGGAGTCCACGACAGGCAATCACTTCAATAACAGGTTCCGCCGCAGCCGCGCTGCTGCCGAGTCGGTCGGCCGTCATCGTGGTGTCGTCCCATCATCCCAACTCGATCTTAAGAAGCGGGGAAAGCAACCATAGCGAATGAAGATGGACAAGTCCAAGAAATATGGGAAAAGAGCCCGCGCAGCCTCCTGCCCAGGTGTTTGTTTTTGCCCCGGTTTGCCCGCGCGTAGGTGTGTTGCTGCTGGGTTCTGCTCGAAGCTTTTGGTTGGGGTGATGGAATGCTGTTCGACTGCTTGGTTTACAGCGGTATTGCCGCCCGGGTCCGGATCCTCGGCTTGTCCGGGTAACCCTCCTGCTGGTTGATTGGCTTTATCCTAATTTTCCGATCTATGATTGATATCTGTCACAATGGAACACTAATATGGATGACATGAAATTAATTAACGGGAGGCGAATTGCGCCAATCCGATTCATGGTGTGATGATCGAGGTCTGTTTTTTTGGAGATGGCTTAATCGGTATCTGTTTCATTTATTAATAACACGTTTCTATATTAGTCATACTCGTCAACAAATAGTTCAGGCTCAATTACATTTGTTTTTGTTTGTTTCAATGCTTACCGCTAACAAAGCATAAACAATATAAATAACCCAGGTACTCACTCGCATGGATTGTATTAAGTAAAAGATGTTCACACTTTTTGACGGATATTATTTGTACACATCACATACCTCGAAACCAAAATTAAAATTTCAACTGAGGATTTATTTTGAAACCTTTTCCTTTTACTTCAACTTGAAAATGCTCATTAAAATATTTATAATTAATTGCATATTATTCGGCAACTCGGCCGTACGAAAACCATTTTTTTGTTAAATATCTTGGCTGTGCATATGCACAGCATATGTTTCGAAATGGACAAATTGATATGAAATTTGCGAAAAAGAATCCACGTGTCTTGGAGGGACTCGAACCCTCAACCTCCTACTCTCTGAATAGGCGTGATCACCCCTACACAACATGACCACTTAAAGGCCACGTTTGCGGAAAGGCTATCAGAATCGGAGCTCCAACCTCCATCGCGGTTAGCTTTTTTTAGTAAATTAAATATCTTTCGGATGCTTGATTTGCCCAATCTCCACATGTGCTCTACTATTGTATATCCACAGCCAAGCGAGTGCACATTGTTTATTAAACGAGAGGATCGCACTCCATGGCCCCCAGTAACTGTCTGGGCGGGACGGTATAGAATGCGAAGTCAATCGCACACTGCTGTGCCAAAGGCTTGCTTGGCTAAAGCATTTGATGAGTTTGATTGCCTTTTACGTAAACGGTCGCGTGTACTCAGACGACTAATGACGGTGAAAGACCGACACTTGATTACAATTAATTGCATATTATTCGGCAACTCGGCCGTACTCGGATTCTGATAGCTTTTCCGCAAACGTGACCTTTAAGTGGTCTTGTTGTGTAGGGGTTATCACGCCTATCTAGAGAGTAGGAGGTTGAGGGTTCGAGTCCCTCCAAGACACGTGGATTCTTTTTCGCAAATTTCATATCAATTTGTCCATTTCGAAACATATGCTGTGCATATGCACAGCCAAGATATTTAACAAAAAAATATTTATGTTATGTATAGTTTTTAGTTATCCCATGCCTTAGCAAAATTACTGTATTCAGAACTTTTCTATGTATTTTCTCATTTAGGTAACATTGACCGCACGACACTAGCTTCTCGGCTTCTTACTGCCAAATCGAGTGAGCTTCCATTCACTTGGTTAAACTGTCATGGTTCAACAAGCTCGTCCAGTTTAAAACACAGCACCTTTATGTTCCTAATTCTTGTACACCATGCTCTACTTCTTCTCTCCCATATCAGCCATGCGACCCTGATAATAGTGATGTGAGAAAAATAAAATCGCGATTAGCCACCTAGTAGCAATAGAAGCAGGTACGCGATGGTTTCCACTTGGCCCAGCTTCTACGTCGCCGTGGCTCTATCAGCGACAACCGTGGCCGTTCTCGTCTTCTAATGAAGGGTGAATTTTGCACACACACATACCGTAAGGGTACCGTGTTCCGTATACATAAACACTTCGATGTCACGAGAAATAATATTCGTAGGTAAGTTCACTCGTCCTTAATTGTTAATTTATTAAATTTTTAAATAATTCTGATTTTATTTAAAAATTAATTGGATATATGTCTGGTAGTTAGAAAGCTTAAAATCAAGAGGGTTTTGCATAAGACACGATCGCCCGACGTAAACTGTGTAGAACACTGTCATCCCCAGTAACATGTTGGTTTTATAATGGTTTTAAGGCACTCTTGTAGAGTAAATAATGGTCTTCAAGAGCGCTATAAAACTAAAAATGTTACTTGCGATAAGGCCAGCTCGTAAAATTCCATTTAATTTTATTACTAGATTATACATTTAACAGATACGTATTTCGACCTCAACAGTAAGGCCGTATTCAGTGTCTAGTAATTGACTCGACTTAGCTCAAAATAATTTTCTTACGTAAAACAGTTAGGGTTTTTAGTACCGACCCTTTTTAGCGAGTCCCGGTACTACGGTACTGAACCCCTCAGTACCGGGAGTACCGGGAAAATACCGGTACTGGAAGATTTTTTTTATAGTCAGTCAGTCAGTCAATGAAAAGTCAGGATTTAATGGTAACGATTCAAACTTTATTCATTGCTTTGTATGTATTCAACACTTGTCTTGGGGCTTGTGCTTATCCTTGAAATATGCTTTCAAAACGCACAGCATATTCAATGTTTTGTCAGACATACGGAATCGTATTTTAGTAGCGCAGCTTCCAGAAAAAGAGAAAGCTCTTTCTGAGTCTACACGTAGGGCGTAGGGCGAACTATTGCTAGTGAATCATGAAGCATTGACAAGTATTTTCCTTTCAGCTTTTTCTGGCTCGTTGTAAGTTAACTCTTGTCTTACAATCTTTACAAATCCTGGTACAGTAATCAAACTTACAGGAACACTCTTACCTCAAGCGGGGACGATTTGGAAAAATACTGATGAAGTGCGACGATTTTTTTGGGATGTGACGATGTCGTTGCGGTTTGATTGTCTTGAGGTACGTCATCGGACGCCTGACGTTTGTCCTAATTGATTGTTGCTGTCGTCACTGGCAAAACATCTTTTGCTGGCAAGGATAGGGCACTAAATGTCAACGAAGGAAAAATGAGTACGTTTTGACTAATAGGTAGCCAACATGTTTGAGGACGATAACAAAGGGAACCGCAGCGACAATCGTCCTCTATAGTTTATTACCTGTATTTTCAGGTGTTTGAAATTTTAGTAAAAAAAATAATATCTTTCTTACTAGCTGCTGCATTCAAATAATGTGGTTTTAACCATCGGAAGTTTTAAACAAAACTTTTTCCTTAGTACCGAAAATACCGGTACTTTCATTAAGCCGGTACCGAAAATTGGTCGGTACTCCCGGGAATTCCGGTACCGGTACTCCCGGTACTAAAACCCTAAAAACAGTTTAGTGCATTGAAGAATGTAGCGCCACCATGCATGAATAATATAAAATATTACTTGTCATAAGACGAGTTTTTACAATTCCATTCAATTCCACCACTTGGTTGTACCTTTGCCAAATACGTATTTCGACCTCAAAAGTAAGGCCGTCTTCAATGTCTCGTACTTGACTCGACTTTGTCGAAGGTACAATTAAGTGATGCAAATAAATTAAATTGTACAAACTCGCCTTATGGCAAGTAAAGACATTCCACTGAAAGCTCAAAATAATTTGCTTATTAATATCAACAATTAATTTGATTTTTTATAATTAATGAGATGAGTGTATTACTTCTGCTCTTCTCTTCCCTCCCTCGTTATAAGGGAGTTTGGCAGAAGGAAGGTTGTTAGATTTATACCATCACAAATATTACCTTCCACTCGCTTTCAAATCCAATTCTTTAAAACATTCTTCATGCCTTTTTTATAGAGAGGTCCTCGACTCAGAGACCGACTGTCACAACAGCTGCAGGGCAGTTGCACAGTGGTTAAGATACAGTTGTGTCACTTGCACGACCTTAAGAATAAGGTCACTCCTGACGGAATCCAAGTTTCAAAACGCTCGCGTTTTCGGGGGCACACCACTCGATACGGAAGCAACGCACAACTGTCATTTTTATTTTTTCACGCATTCTGCAACGCAGCAAAACTAAATCAACAAAAATGATAGTTGTGCGCCGCCTCCGTATCGAGTGGTGTGCCCCCGAAAACGCGAGCACTTTGAAACTTGTATTCCGTCAGGAGTGACCTTAACTCCATATCATTGGCTTATTCTAATTTTTCTCTCCGATTTTTGCTGGCGTAAATGAAGCACTGGTGCCTTATCACATTCGTGTGCCTTTTGACCTTCCTTACCACAACGATAACACAGGTTGCTACGGTCTGGGCCCTTACAGTTGTAGGACTTGTGTCCCAACTCTAAGCACCGATAGCACCTGTCCACTGAAAGCGGCTGGAGTTTGCTCACTGGGCATACTGACCAGCCAATCTTCAACTTCCCTCGCAACAACCGGTAACCTAAGGTAGGCTACCTGCGTGCCAAAGGGACCGCACTGGTCTCTGACGGCAGAGACGACGTCATCTGCGTTCGTGACCTCGTCCAGTTGCTTGCACTTGAGGGTCACTTCCGCCCCAAAGCGACCTCACCTTGGCGTCGTCACCCAAGACCTCTTGGGCCAGCTTCAAAACCAAGATCATTTCACCGGACTTGGTGCGTCTGACGCTTCGCACGTCATGACTTAGCCCGCATCGATTTAAGGACTTCAGCGTACTTTGCCTTATCAGTTTCCATCAACAAGGCCTTAGTTTTCTTTGCGGGTCGAGATGCGTTCGACTTCCGTTTTGTCCTATTGATCAACTGTCAGGGATTTTCGGTCCCTTGTGCCGATGGAACAGGCTGGTTGGTACCCTCTTGCAGCCCTGCGACTTGCGTCTGGTTGGTGCCTTTCACCTTTTTGGGGCGAAATGTCATCTCTCGGGTCAATGTCCATCGGGCTCCTCTGCACCCCGATCTGCTCCGTCCAGACGACGTTTGGCCTTTTTGGTCGCACGTCGTTTGGCTATGCTCTGAGCGCCTTCGCCGGATTGCTGCCTTTCGGGTTAGGCGCAGTCTTTTCTTCTTAGGCCGTCAGGGCGAAATCAATCGCCTCTTGGGACATGGTCGCTCCTCCAAGGAAGAAGAAGGCATCGGTTTGAGCACCTTTGTCGGCCTTCTCTCTTCCCACCACCTGCCTGATAAACGCATCCTGTTCTTGTCTTGCGACTCGAACAGCCTGGCGGAGCATCCGAAGGTTTTGTTCCAGTTCCTAACTGAAGTTCTGCCTTGCGTTTGTGGACTCGATGATATCATCGAGTTGCTTGGCGACCCCCCACATCCCGGGTAGTGGCCCGCCGAGCGTACTGATAGGGCTAATCCCCGTCACTCCTGGGGAGACTCCGGTGCTGCTAGTTGCAGCCTCCGTCACTCCGTTATCCGCCTCCCTGGGAGGAGATCTCACCAAATTCCCCTTGGCAAAGGGGTCTACCACCTCCATGCATAACGGGTCCCCCTTGTGGGTGCCGTCGAGTCCTACTGGAGTAGTCGCCTTTAATGATCCCATGGTTATCTTTTCACGCCTTATGGCATGGAGCCAGATCAGCGCAAGTAAAGAAAGGGCGCAAGTAAGAAAAGCCTACTCCCACCCAGCAGGCAAAGCTTGGTGACAGGATTGGACAGCGTGCTACAAGGCCCGCCACGGTTTTAGGGGACGGAAGACAGCCTAGCCATTAGCCCACTCGCCGTTTCGAGTCAGTGTCACCCGGCTCTACTAAGAGAGTAGAATGTCAGACTGCCAGCCCTCGCTTTCACAATATTACGATATCCAAGACAAGGTCCGTTAACACGCGGCCAGAATGCCATAATCAGGATCTCGCTGGCATTGATCCTGATGTGCCAATTGGCACTCCTTGGGCTCCTGTGCGCTTTGAGCGGCACACGGTCGCTTTGATAGGGCCTGCTTGCGGACACATACAGCTTTTTGTAGAAGTTATAGACAGAGCCTGCTGCCAAGTTTGGAAGACGTCTAAGTTTGGAAGATGATATTAGCATTTCCATAACATTGATTTCTTATGTAACTGGTTTCAAACAAAACTAGCGTAGCTTTAAATATGAAAATTGTTAGATACAACAATTTATAATTTCCACCTAAAAAAAAAAAAACAAAACCAAGGTAAGCACATTGCAATAACATTACATTTGGCTGTTGCTATCGCCAACGCCGATGAAACGTTTTAGACGCCATCCAAATGTATTACATCATTTTCATCCAACACGCACATGTGATTCTGCCACTGATGGTAACTTTCTACCGTCGCACAACGATTAACTTTAGTATTTTTGAAGAAAATTCATCTCGGATCAACCTTCTCTTGTGTAAAATAACCCAAATAACATGTTTAGTTTCATGACGGTCATGAAAATCATTATTTGCTCTTCATAACTTTTATAAAACCATTATAAAACCAAAATGTAATGGTTTTGTAAAGAAACGATTTATTTACTACTACTACTAATACTCATGCCTTGGGTAACCTATTCACTGCAGTGAGCTTCGCGACCTTCTCTTGTCAATCCAGAGACAAGAAAATTATGTTTTGTCGAGCCTATTGCGATTGAATTATACTACAAGTCAAACATTGCTCTTCATTGCTTGACTATGACTATGGACGGTGACCAATAACAAGCGTGAAGAAGACTTATACAAATCAATTTTCTATTCTATTATCATTACTATGATTCATTAGTATCCCTAGAAGTTGGACCCAATTAAAAATTGGCGAAGGAACGACATTTCCATCCAACGAATGAACATTTTGGAATGATCTTATCAAAGCGAAGTGACAATCAGTTTGATGAGTATGTTGCAACCCGGTCGAGCCTAGAAACCGTGTGTAGTAGCGTGTGTCACACATGAAAAAAATCCTGCAATTTATATACCTATGAGCTAAAACGTGAACATATTTGCGCTTGAATTTGAATTGTTTATAAATATTTTAAACAAGTATTGAAGAACCAGACAGGAATAAGTTTAGGGTAACTGTACCGGTTTTGGCTTTAGCTCCTAATTTGGCCAATTTTCAAATAACTCCAAAAACTGATGCAATTTGTGGGGTTTTTTATTAGTAGCAATAGAAGATACATCTATTATAAGGCAGCACCTGAATGGCGATATGGCAGACAACGGTGGCGGTATGGTAATGAACCTAGGAGTACGCGCGCAGGACATGCGACTTCCGGCTCCGAATCTCCAGAAAATCCAGGAGGAGATCAGCCGGCTGAAAAACAACAAAGCCCCTGGAGTTGACCAACTACCAGGCGAGCTGCTTAAACACGGTGGTGAAGCACTGGATAGAGCGCTGCACTGGGTGATTACCAAGGTTTGGGAGAATGAGATTCTGCCGCAGGAGTGGATGGAAGGTGTCGTGTGTCCCATCTACAAAAAGGGCGATTAGCTGGATTGTAGCAACTACCGCGCAATCACATTGCTGAACGCCGCCTACAAGGTACTCTCCCAAATTTTATGTCGCCGACTAACACCAATTGCAAGAGAGTTCGTGCGGTAGTACCAGGCGGGATTTATGGGTGAACGCTCTACCACAGACCAGGTGTTCGCCGTACGTCAGGTATTGCAGAAATGCCGCGAATACAACGGGCCCACACATCATCTATTTATCGACTTCAAAGCCGCATATGATACAATCGATCGGGACCAGCTATGGCAGCTAATGCACGAAAACGGATTTCCGGATAAACTGATACGGTTGATCAAGGCGACGATGGATCGGGTGATGTGCGTAGTTCGGTTTCAGGGGCATTCTCGAGCTCCTTCGAAACGTGCAGAGGGTTACTGCAAGGTGGTATGATATTTCATGTCCGCTATTCACTATCGCTTTGGAGGGAGTAATACGAAGGGCAGGGATTGACACGAGTGGTACGTTTTTCACGAAGTCCGTCCAGCTATTTGGTTTCGCCGACGACATTGATATCATGGCACGTAACTTTGAGAGGATGGAGGAAGCCTACATCAGACTGAAAAGCGAAGCTAAACGGATTGGACTAGCCATCAACACGTCGAAGACGAAGTACATGATAGGAAGAGGCTCAAGAGAGGTCAATGTAAGCCACCCACCACGAGTTTCTATCGGTGGTGACGAAATCGAGGTGGTTGACGAATTCGTGTACTTGGGCTTACTGGTGACCGCCGATAACGATACCAGCAGAGAAATTCGGAGACGCATCATGGCAGGAAATCGTACGTACTTTGGACTCTGCATAACGCTCTGATCGAATAGAGTTCGCCGCCGTACCAAACTGACAATCTACAAAACGCTTATTAGACCGGCAGATCTCTACGGACACGGGACCTGGACGATGCTCGTGGAGGACTAACGTGCACTTGGTGTTTTCGAAAGGAAAGTGCTGCGAACCATCTATGGTTGGTTGCAGATGGCGGACGGTACATGGAGGAGGCGAATGAACCACGAGTTGCATTAGCTGTTGGGAGACGGAGACGAGCCAGCCTAGGGCTGAAAGTCTCCTTAATAAAGACACAAAAAAAAGCTGTTCGGAGAACCATCCATCGCTCATACCGCGAAAATCGGAAGACTACGGTGGGCCGGGGACGTAGCCAGAATGTCGGACAGTAATCCGGTAAAAATGGTTCTCGACAACGATCAGACGGGAACAAGAAGGCAAGGTGCACAGCGGGCAAGGTGGATCGATCAGGTGGAGGACGATTTGCGGACCCTCCGCAGACTGCGTGGTTGGCGAAGTGCAGCCATGGACCGAGCTGAATGGAGAAGACTTTTATGTATTGCACAGGTCACTCCGGCCTTAGTCTTGTAATAAATAAATAATCCCTTATAAGGCACGATGCTCCTAATTTTTCGATTATTTTTGAAGAATATATTTTTTTTCGGGGTCGGCCAAAGTAGGCCAGAGTAGCAAAAACCGGTACAATTACCCCATTTTTACATACTGTACAATGTACATCTATTTAAATCCTTTAAATTCAAAATGATGCAAATCCTAAGATGGGCGCATTTCAGTCCCACACGTTACCTATTGGTTCATCGTGTTTGACTAGACCGTACCGAATTAGAAGTAGGTAGGTCCACAATCTGTACGACACGGTCGCTCTCCGGTCCCACCATGCGCTGGAGGAGCTGCAAGGAAAGAAGGTTGACGCAAGTGCGCGGATGTGTGGCATGTGCATTCGCGGAGGTATCAACGGCTGGCCAGCTAATAAAAGTGGGAAAGCAAACACAATCTGAAAGGTTATTTATGTTTTCGTGATTTATATCTTTTCAATTGACGCTCGCGGTCTCGGTAGGTGGTGGAGCTGCTGCTGGAGACGCGTTCGGGTAGTCGTTTGGTGGCACCATGGTCCGCGTCTTCGCTGCTGTTACTATTAGCGAACTAGTGTACTGGGTCACTGAAGTGTCTCCCCATCCGTTAGTTGATGAGATTCACTGTGGCCTTGTTATCGATGTTGTAATATATTAATTACAAGTATTTCAACTTGATAATAAATTCAGATCCCTTCTGTATCTCTACGATAGTTTTGGAACAGGGTATTGTGTTAGTTATAAGGATTATTTAATCTGGAATCACTTGGGTAAGTGATGCGCAATTTATGTTAAGAATAATATTAGTCCAAATTGGAAACGTTGCACGTGTGTTTTGAGTTATTTTCTGTTAATCGAAGCAGAAACTACTTTTCATACTCCACAGCTCTACCAATCCTACCAGCACGCTGCAGCGGTGTGATCAGAAGTAATAATTGGGAGGTAAAATGTTTGTAATGTAATAAGAAATACGAGAAGTGTGAGACACGAGAAGTGATAAGTTGAATGCAAGAAGTAAGAAAGAATTAGAGATTAGGGAGGATCCATAAAGACCGTTATGCAAAAAAGGCGATTTTCAGCCCCCTCCCCCCTCCGTCACGCTTTTTGTAACAAACCTCTAAAACTTTTGTATGGATCGTCACGCTGCTCTGAACCCCCTCCCCCTAGAGGCGTGACGTATTTTGTGCCCCATATATATAAGTGATGAGAAAACGTGAAAAGTGAATGTTAAGGGATAAGTGGGGGACGAGACTTAAAGAGAGACGAATGGAAAGTTGAATAAGAAGTGAAAATTGAGAAATGTGAAAAATGAGACGAGAGAAATGAGGAAAGCCAAACCGTAAAAATTGGTAAATGAGTAGTGAGAAAATGGGAGCAAAAAAATGAGAAGTGAGATGTGATGAGTGGTAAATGAGAAGTAAGAATTAAGATAATTGAACAGTAAGAAATAAGTCATAAAAAATGTTCTCTTCTCACTTCTCACTACTCATTCATTCTTCACTTCTCGTTTTTCGCTTCTCATTTCTCACATTATCCAGTGAGAAGTGAGACGTCGTACTACCCATTTTTCATTACTCACCTCTCACTGTGAAAAGATAATAGTGAAGTAAAAAGCAAGAAATAAGGAATGAGACGTCGCACTTCTCACTTCTCTTTCCTTATTACTCACTTCTTTCACTTTTCATTTGGCACTGAGAAAAATGAGAAGTGTCAAGTTAAAATTGAGAAATGAGAATCGAGAAATGAGCAGTGAGAAGTAAAACGTATTACGTAAAAAAATGTGAGAAATGGGAAATCATAATTTCTCACTAATCATTTCTCTTTTCCCACTTCTCAATCATCTCTAATCTCTCCACACTTTTCACATTCACTATTGTTTGGCCAAACGACATGTTTTGCCATATAACCCGTTAAGCAAACGACATTGACGATCGTATGATCCGTTCGAACTATTTGTTTACATTGGTGGTAGGTTTGTGATAAAAGATCATCGTAATTCATTATGGTCACTCAAGAATTTACGATTTCCCTGGCTAACTAAATCATTTACTAACAATAAAATTTAAATGAGTGTGCCTATTAAAAAATATTCGCTTCAAGAGTGTTATTATATCACACATAAGAGTACGTGTCCACATCCACCCATAAACAACATGCATACTTTAAATAATAATAATAATAATGCCTAAATATTTCACTAAATTATTGCGCTGTGAAAAAAACTTGAATAGATGCATCCATAAATAGGCACTAAAATATAAAAACCAATAAACGGTTGCAGTGAAAAAGTAGTCCCGAATGATCCATCGCATTGCATCTTGGTCCACCGTAGACGGACCACGTAGATTCTACGAGGGCGACGTTTTGCGCGATCATCATTGCCTCACTAGTGCCTGGAGCAGCGAGCGAGTGCATAGTTTGCGCACAAGCGGAAGTTAATAGGTCAGCGTGAACTTTCGCTAAACCGATAATTTTTCCCAAATCGGGATTTCGGCATCTCTACCCCGAGTAGATTGTTTACCCACGTTACTGGTCGCGGCGGTTCTGACTTACTGGCCTAATTCAGCTCAGCGGTTCAATGGAGTTGCAATCGATGGATCGATAGGGGAGGGGGTTGGACACCGGAGAGGCTGTATCTCGGGGAAAATGATCTTGTGAGCGGCTGCAGAAATTAGCCAGGAATAAATCATAAAGCATAAGAGCAGTGCTGCAGAGTAGCGTTGCGATCGAGCAGTCTGAGAAGCGCCGGGACGAAATGAATGAGAGCAGAACCGTGATCGCCGGGAGGTGTCTCCTAATGAAATTAACCAGAAAAGTGCTCCATAATTCTTTTCCACTGCGCCAACGACGATGAGTGGCGCAAGCTCTGTGGCGTCCTCAAAAAGAAAACAGAAAACAAAACCAGAGATTAATTCATTTAGTGGACATGGCATTGTTTTGCTTACAACAAGAATTTCTGTCATGCAAAACCATAGTATCATGCAAAGGTATTGGGTTCAACTTTATCCCCAACCCCTATAATTGTCTTCTTGTCCCATGTTTAGTTTGGTTTTCAAGATTGGGTTTCTAAATGACCGAAACCTAGAAAGTATTTAAGATTATGGGTTTCAGTCTTCTCAAAACGGGTTTTTACGTTTTCATTCGACGTTTCGGCTACATACATTGTACCTTTATCAAGGAGTTACCCAAGTCTCGTTATCGTGTTACATTTGTTTTTTGCATAGAACGTTTTGACACCACTTTATGATCAATCTCTCCCTCAAGTGCATGGTTAGAGCTGCGGAATTTGAAATTTATCCGGATCCCAGAATTTGTTGTGTAGTACGTTTTTGGCGCCACTTCTACTCTGTTTTTATCGAACTGTAAGAGTAAAGTAAAGGTTGAGTGCTACAATTTGTCAAGTGGCTCGTTTTAGCGGAGCGACTGTAATAAATTTCAGTAATTTAGGGGTCCATTACTAGGATTTACTATGTACCTTATATTCGGCATCCTGACTCATATTCCTTTTTTTAATTCTGGTATGAGGCTCATTGTTTTCATTCATCAACAACACATATTTCCTCTTTTAAAATAATTTAATTCAAAAATTCAGTTAGAATATTTTGTCAAGGAAACGCTGTCATTAATTAATCTCACAATTCTTACATAATTTACAGTTTCACTTTGTGAAACCATAGCTTTTCAGTGCACACAATACTCGATAAATACTAAATATTAGTGTAGCTAAATGCAACCACTCTTTAAGAGGGAGACATAGAATTATGCAGCAGTTGCAGAGATGAAACCCTGTCTTACATGTTTATAGCACCAGGAAGAATGGCAAACGTGCCATATAGTAACAGCGTGGCGAAGAGTACTTATTCCCAGTAGTCAATATTGTGAACTACTCGCACACAGATTATTGGTTTTCAATCTGATCTGAGCTGAAAAAACAGTGATCAACTTTCATGTCATTACAAACAGCGGCAATGTCAAATTGAGAAACCTGTGGTTTTGTATAGGCTAACATATAACTAAATACCAAATATAATTTCTATACACAGTTTGGTGATTTTCTATTAATGATTCGTCGATAAAAAAAGTATTAAGATTGGAGTTGATAAATCGGCTAAAGAGGTAGTATTCGGGCAAGTAAAATTTTTGTTATAAAATAAAAAAGTGAAAACAAAGTTGCATACGGAGTTGGGAATAGTTGCAGTACCTGGTTTTTGTAGTGTTAGGTTTGATTTCTTCATCACACATCATTACACATCATCAGGCTCGGAAGCCCCCTTCCAAGAGGCTCGGAAGCCTCCTTCCAAGAGGCTCGGAAGCCTCCTTCCAAGAGGCTCGGAAGCCTCTTTCCAAGAGGCTCGGAAGCCTCCTTCCAAGAGGTTCGGAGGCCTCCTTCCAAGAGGTTCGGAAGCCTCCTTCCAAGAGGCTCGGAAGCCTCCTTCCAAGAGGCTCGGAAGCCTCCTTCCAAGAGGCTCGGAAGCCTCCTTTTAAGAGGCTCGGAAGCCTCCTTCCAAGAGGCTCGGAAGCCTCCTTCCAAGAGGCTCGGAAGCCTCCTTCCAAGAGGCCTCCAAGCCTCCTTCCAAGAGGCCTGGAAGCCTCCTTCCAAGAGGCTCAGAAGCCTCCTTCCAAGAGGCTCAGGCCTCCTTCCAAGAGGCTCAGGCCTCCTTCCAAGAGGCTCTCAAGCCTCCTTCCAAGAGGCTCAGGAAGCCTCCTTCCAAGAGGCTCGAAGCCTCCTTCCAAGAGGCTCAGAGCCTCCTTCCAAGAGGCTCAAAGCCTCCTTCCAAGAGGCTCGGAAGCCTCCTTCCAAGAGGCTCAGAAGCCTCCTTCCAAGAGGCCTGGAAGCCTCCTTCCAAGAGGCTCAGGCCTCCTTCCAAGAGGCTCAGGCCTCCTTCCAAGAGGCTCAGAGCCTCCTTCCAAGAGGCTCGGAAGCCTCCTTCCAAGAGGCCTCAGCCTCCTTCCAAGAGGCTCGGAAGCCTCCTTCCAAGAGGCTCGGAAGCCTTCTTCCAAGAGGCTCGGAAGCCTCCTTCCAAGAGGCTCGGAAGCCTCCTTCCAAGAGGCTCGGAAGCCTCCTTCAAAGAGTCTTGGAAGCCTCCTTCCAAGAGGCTCGGAAGCCTCCTTCCAAGAGGCTCGGAAGCCTCCTTCCAAGAGGTTCGGAAGCCTCCTTCCAAGAAGCCTCCTTCCAAGAGGCTCGGAAGCCTCCTTCTAAGGAGCCTCCTTCCAAGAGGCTCGGAAGCCTCCTTTCACTTCTTACTCTTCATTTCTCACTTCTCACTGTAAAACATGAGGAGCACGAAGTGAGTAGTGAGACTTCTCTGAGACGCTCCTCATTCTTTACAGTGTGAAGTGAGAAATGAGGAATGAGTATTGAGCAGTTTCTCTTCTTACTCCTAACTTCTCACTTTTCCAATGACCAATTCGGCCAAATGTCTTATTCGGCCAAATGTCCTATTCGGTCAAATGACCTTTTCGGCCAAATGACCATTTCGGTCAAACGACTCTTTCGGCCAAATGACCCTTTCGGCCTTTTGATCAAACGACTCTTTCAGCCTAATGATCCTTTCGGTCAAATGACCCTTTCGGCCAAGCGACCCTTTCGGCCAAATGACTTTCGGCCTAATGGTCTGTTCGGCCAAATGATATATTGGCTTTCGGCCGAATGGGTTTCGGCCAAACGACTCTTCCCTCTAGTAATACTTATGGTATTGAATATCTCTATAGGAATCATGACACCATTATGGATATTTTACAATATTATCAGAATGTCTATGAAGTGTCTTTAAGTTCAGATCTTGATATCCTAAATAATTAAGGAAGAATGAGTCCCAGGGGGTTGAAGCATCGAAAATTTCTAATCAATTACTTCGTTGGAAGATGAAGATGCCACCCAAAATTAATTTTTGAAGTCGAGTCAAGTACGAAACTCGTAAGAAAACCTTGCTATTGGAGTCGAGATACTTACTTACTTACTTATGGATCCTGTACACCTCCGGTGGTGCAAAGGGCCGACTTGAAAGATCTCCATCCTGAGCGATGCCCGGCTATCGCTTTAACCTGTTGCCAGGTTAGATTTCGGTCGACTTCTTTTATTTCTTTATTGAGGCTTCGCCGCCATGAGCCTCTGGGTCTGCCTCTGCTGCGATGTCCCGCTGGGTTCCAGTCTAATGCTTGCTTACAGATTTCGTTTCCGCCCCTACGTAGAGTGTGGCCGACCCAGCCCCACTTCCGATCCTGAATTTCTGTTGCTATCGGCCTCTGGTGACAACGACGATGGAGCTCGTTGTTTGAGATCCAGTTGTGAGGCCACCAGGCCCGAATTATATACCGCAGGCATCTGTTAATGAACACCTGCAGCCGTTGAGTGTTCTCCACTGATACACACCATGTTTCGCTAGCGTATAACAGCACAGATTTCACGTTAGAGTTGAAAATTCGTATTTTGGTGCGTTCACTTATCTGCCTGTTTTCCAGATATTTCTTAAACTCGCAAAGGCAGCCCTTGCTTTCTTGATCCGTGCGCCTATGTCGATCTTGGTACCGCCGTCTGACGCCATTTGGCTACCAAGATATTGGAAGCTTTCAACATTCTCCACTGGTTGCCCGGCTACTGTGAAACTGGAAGGAGTCACCGTGTTTACATCCAACGATTTGGTTTTGTTGACGTTGATGACTAAACCTGCCGAGGAGGAGCGATCGGCAAGGTCGTTGAGCTTACTCTGCATATCAGAGCGCCGTTGCGCGAGTAGTGCAACGTCATCCGCCAATTCGAAGTCGTTTAGGTGCTCCATGGTTATAGGCTGCCATAACAGCCCGCGGTTTGGTTCACGGTCAATCGCATCTACCAGAATCTCATCGATTACGATGAGGAACAGTAACGGTGATAGAATACATCCTTGCCTCACACCAGCTACGACCCGGATAGGGTCGGACAGGACCCATTGTGCAGCACTCTACACGAAAAGGCCTCGTACTGTGCTTCGATGAGGCCGATGATTTTCTCAGGAACCCCTTGCGTCTCAGGGCGCCCCACATATTCTCGTGATTGAGACGGTCGAAAGCTTTTTCATAGTCAATGAATACCAAGTAAAGGGACTCTTGGAATTCGTTGACCTGCTCCAAAATGATGCGGAGCGTGACAATATGGTCCACACAGGATCTTCCGGCACGGAATCCGGCTTGCTGCCGCCGGAGAGTCGCATCGATCTTCTCCTGAATCCGGGCTAGGATAATTTTGCACAGAACTTTGAGAACGGTACACAGCAACATAATGCCTCGCCAGTTATCGCATACAGTCAGGTCACCCTTTTGGGCACCTTCACTAAGATACCTTGCATCCAGTCGACCGGGAAAGTTGCGGTGTCCCAGATATTACGAAATAAACGATGCAGTAGTTGAGCGGATGTCATGGGGTCAGCTTTGAGCATCTCGGCTGATATGCGGTCGACCCCTGGGGCTTTATTCGATTTCATGCTTTGGATGGCTGTTTGAATCTCTAGCAGTGATGGAGCTTCGGTATTGACACGTGTTATACGTCGGATCCTAGGCAGATCATGCCGAGGTGGTGATGGCCTGGTTGGCACTTGAAAAGTTGTTCGAAGTGCTCGAACCAGCGTTTCAGCTGGTCAGTTGGGTCGGTCAATAACTGATCATTCGCGTCTTTCACAGGCATCGTTGCATTCATCTTCGCCCCGCTTAAGCGTCGTGAGATATCGTAGAGGAGGCGAATGTCCCCGGTTGCGGCGGCTCTCTCTCCTTCGTCGGCCAGAGAGTCTGCCCACGCTCGCTTGTCCTGTCGACATGAGCGTTTTACTTCCTTCTCAAGAGCCGTGTATCGTTGACGGGCTAAGACTTTGGCTCCTCTGGTTTTCGATCGCTCTATCGCGGCTTTGGCTTCTCTTCGCTCCTCTATCTTTCTCCAGGTCTCATCGGTGATCCATTGTTTTCTCTGGGTGCGTAGTTCGCCCAGATTGTTCTCGTTGGTGGCGATGAAGGCATTCTTGATGGCCGTCCATTGGTTTTCCACGCTGCCACCTTCCGGAATATCTGCAGCACGTGTCTCCAGTTCTTCAACGAAGGACCGTTTCACCGTGGCATCTTCCAGTCGGCGTGTGTTGAATCGTCGTCCAACTCTTTCCTCCTGCCGACGAATCCGCGCAATGCGCAGGCGTATTTCGCCAATGAGGAGGTGATGATCAGACGCGATATCGGCACTACGTTTATTCCGTACATCAAGAAGGCTCCGTTTCCATTTTCGGCTGATGCAGATGTGGTCGATTTGATTTTCTGTAAAGCCGTCACGAGAGACCCACGTGACCTTGTGAACCGGTCGATGAGGAAGAGCGATCCCCGATCACCATGTCGTTATTACCACAAAATTCTGCGAACAGCTCTCCGTTTTCGCTCATTTCTCCGAGACCATGGCGTCCCATAATGCGCTCATGGTTCGAGTTGTCGGATCCGATCTTCGCATTGAAGTCGCCCAAACAGATCTTGATATCACCCTTCGGAATTCTATCTACGGCGGCATTGAGTTGACTGTAGAAGTTCTCTTTGTCTTGCAGATCGGCAGCATCGGTTGGCGCATAACATTGGATTATAGTAAGGTTTCGGACCCGTGTTCTAAATCTGGCAACGATTATCCTTTCACTTATAGGTTCCTACTTCATAAGCGCAGAGTGTGCCTGAGCGCTTAGTAGGAAGCCAACTCCGCGATGCCGGGAGCGTGTTCACCTCGTAAACCAGAGTATAGCAGAACTTGTCCCGACGGCGTTCTGTGTTCTCCAAAGTTTGGCCAACGGACTTCACTCAGTCCCAGGATCTCAAGCTTCATGCGGCGTGCCTCATTGGCAAGTTGTGCCAATTTACCCTGCTGGGCTAGGGTTAAAACGTTCCATGTTCCTATTCGTGTCCGTTGTTTCGCGCTAAGAGTCGTCGCCGTAAAATCAGTCCGTATTCTTTCATTATCGGATTCTCGAACAAATTGATGTTTCGGGAACAGTAGGTTGTTGGCCCAAGGTTCCCTATCCACCGGGATGGGGCTGCCATCTTAGGTATAGCTTCCGGGAATAGCATTTCATACTCAGCCGCTGGATGCCAGAACAGACGCTGTTGGAGCCGCACCTCCTTGGTGGACAGACGCTCGATCAGTCGGGTCAAATTTGTTTAAAGTCCCACCCAACACCAGGACTAGGCTAGTGCGCTTTGAGCGGCACACGGTCGCTTTGATAGGGCCTGCTTGGGGACACATGCAGCTTTTATAGAAGTTCAACAGAGCCCACTGTCGAACCCCACCACATCCTAGGCAGACCCCATAGTACGCACCCTCTCACTCTAGCTGATGTCAGAAGGACAACAGTGCCCAGGCTGCACTACCAGCTAAGTACGCAACCCTTAGCTGGCGGTCAATTGTCATCGGAAGACCCGTGGAAGCGTGAGTATTGGAACTTGTGAGGACCAGAGCTATGTTAGGCGCCCCTTCCCGGATGTCAACTCACCATTTCGCAGCCCGGAGTCGAGATATGCATCTGATTTTTGTCCTTAGAAATTTTCGGACAGGTGATGAAAAAAAGTCCAGTCGAGGATATCTTTTGGGTTAAACATTTGTCTCGACTTCTCTACTGCCCATGATCGCATTGTAACACTCGATTTGTAACACTCGCGTTTTTGTTCATTTTGTAAAAAGCCTGCGAATCGTTCAGACAGCTCAATTTACTGCATCTAATCCCACAACAGTAAAATAGGCTTAACAATCTTGCTCATCTGTGGTAAGCTGGAAATGATTGAGTTTGTCGGGAGGATTGAATAACGATTTACAAAATCAACCAAAATGCAAATGTTACAAATATGCGATCATGGGCAGTATAGCCATAGAGTATTATAGTACTTGAAGCCCATTCATGCATTTGGTTGGCTCGGAAAAACTTTAAATTAATATATGTGGAAGTGCATCTAGAGCACTAAGTTGAGGGTGGGCTATTAGCTGATCGCCATGAGCAATAAGCTTGTAAAAATCATAGAAGAAGGAAAATATTCATTTGAAACCATACTATGTACTTGTTGATATTTGCATACTAACTTGTTTATACACTTCGTGCATAAAAGATCCGTGTGAAATATGATTGGAACATGCATTGTCCCACAGAGGGGGACATGCTGACGGCCCACGAGTTTGTCTGAATCTAAAATAGCCTTCAAACATGCAACCATAAGGGTACCGAGATGAAAGACGCAACAACGAGAGTAGCAAATAGTAGAAAAATATGACACTTGAAGGTCCCTGCGCATAAAGTATGATTGGTTGCAGCAGCAGCAGCAGTTACCAGGAATGACACAGTGGTGTCAAGGACTAGCCCAAAGCCAATCATTGCGATGAATAGATAGATAGCCCCATAGACGAGCTTACATATTCGGGCCGGTTGACGAGCTGGCTTCGTGATCGATAATATTGCATGCAAAGTGGGATGGGATCTGAATATGTTTTAAAAGTTGTTTACTTTTCAGTTGCTCACTTGAACGATCAAGTACCGGCGCATTTGAACATGACATAGTACATGACAAGTCCATCAAGGCTGTAGCAATTGTTTGGTTTGATATTTTAGCTTGAACGGTTTACGATAGCCATAAATTTACATGCCGTAGTATTTTATGCTTTTAATTATGCTGGATAGTGAAATTCGATATTCCAGCATAACATCAATTTTCAGGAAGCTATTGATCCAAACATATTTATTGCAACTACGATTGCGTGTCGAACATGTAACATCACATATGTATACACAATTGCCGGAGCTCATAACTGCGTACCAACGACCACGATCGAAGTGCAAGAGGCTTACTTTCGGTTTGTTGAATTCATGTTTTACAAATCCCAAGCACCCAAGGTCCCATGACCACTCTTCGAGGCGACCTCTTTAACCTGGCTGCGGCTACTTACCCGCTGTGTCTCCTTTTAATCAATGATTTCTTTCGCTGAACCAATAGCATCTACAAACAACCCAACAAATAAGCAAATGCAACCATACCTGCCCACCTGCGTGCATTTTTGCTCTGATTTTCCTCCACGCGGATATTGCAAATCCAGACGGAGTATAGGGTAAATGATATATTTTGGACATGTACATATTTTGGACAAGCCTGAGCTTCTTCGATCAATTTTAGATAATGTGTAGGAAAATTTTTATCGAAAGTATGATCATTGCATACTTTTACCTCAACTCTAGCGGCTCCTGATGAGAATTCACAAATCAACTATTATTTATCTTTAAAATTATCTAAAATGTAAAGCTTTCTACCAAAGTGCCTGCTGGATGCCAGTATGCAGGAGAACATTCATTATAAGACTCTTCGTAACATGCACCAGAAACACGTTTAAATTGGTTCAAACGGCAATCTTGAGGTCCTGCGGCCAAAGTTTGTAATTGTAATTGTAATTGAGATACTAACATATTCCAATCGCTTAACATGAACTTGAGACGGATGAAAAAGGAGTGACCAAAATGAAGTTATGTTTTTATGCATCAGACATTTATTGGTCACCTCATGTACAGTACAAGGATGAATCATTAATTGCCAACTTTCAGGCTGTTTTCAATGATATCGATAAGATTGCGGAACAATGTAAATTTTTGGTTTAATCTATGTCAGTTAAGCAAATAAATGCATTCAAATGAATGTGGATACGTGTAGGTAAGTCATATCATTGAGATCTGTAGGTGGCCATTTTTTAATTAGGAGAAAATGACTCTGTCCAAAATATATGCATTTTCCATGTCGAAATTATATATTTGATGTCCAAAAAGAAAATATTTCAGTTCGCAGTATATCACAGTTTACACCTAGTAAACGTAATTAACTCAAAAATTGGGCAATGGAGACACAAGACTAATCATAGGTTATGTATTTGGATGAACCTAGTGGTTTTCAATTGTTTTATACTATTTAATTTCGATATATTTTCTAATGAATGTCCTGCGCTTGTCCAAGATACATCATTTACCCTAGGCAGACAACGATGAAGGCGCGAGACTTCAAAGATTGCGCGCGCTTGAGCCACCACTAAATGACACATGTTCATGTGGAGAATTTAGGGATGTCAAGTGGTTATTGGAATACCTTCATTGTTTCACGAAATTCAGATTTTCATAAGCTTCACAAACTCGTTTTTTTTTGTGAAAAAACTTAAATTATTTTTTTTGATCAATGTGCTTGAAAATATTTTAAATATGAAAAAAATCATTTTTTTACGTGATGCTTTGCTGTGTGCATTAAGAAAAAAAAAGCAATTGTATATTGCATATTGAATAATTTGAACTGCAGCATCATCAATCATCATGGCATAGCTCCGAAAAAAACGCCGTCTTTATCGTCGCGCAAATAAATCTTCCAGGTATGTGATAGGAACTCACTGACACTATTTAATTAATACAAAATGTTTACCGAGTGCCATCGTTTGGCGATCTTCTGTGGAGTTTGCGCGGTGCTTGCTTTTCTAGAGCCTGTAAGCCATATGTGTCTTACGAGCAAGTTTCGTGCAGATTAGCCATCTCATAGCAAAGAGGGTGAGGGACGGGAAACGGAAGAAAGACACATTGGTTCTCTAATTCTGCTTCGTATAAGGTTGAATCGTCTGTACGTGACCTTCCCACCCAACTAGGAAAGAAACTAAGATCGGCCTGCCTGATCGTGGTGCTTCGCGGGGAAATTTATGTTGAACATCGGTTTGTACTAATATGATGGCGGGTGGTGGTCGTTTGGCGAAGCATGGTCCGGTATGTGCACTTCGCAGATTGGAATTTTAACTACTCTCAAATTACGGGAGATGAAAATATGTTGGCTACCATTAAAGTTGTTGCATAAGTGGCGCTAGCGATGGCAAGAATGTTAGTCTTTGTAGATCGGAACACGTGTTTCCTTGCAGCTGAAGCCGCCGGAGATCAAGATACGGAAAACTAAATCGACCATCGTTTGGGACCTTCGCCAGGGACTCAACTTTTACTGCGATTTTTGTCAACTTTGGTTCTGAAACATTGATTGTCATGAGGCACAATAGGGTGGTTCCATATAAATGAATGGCCAAAACTAACAAATCCACACCAACATTTCAACAGGGCGAAACTGCTTTTGTAAACAAAAGCTTCTCCCGTCGCTGGTAGGTAGGGGACTGAAGAGAAGGCTAATACACCTACCCACCATTCATTCAATATGGCGTACAATGTTTTTGTTTTAATTTCGTTTGATTCATGATAACAAAACTTCGGAAGTATCGACGAGCTATTTTTCGACATAAAGAAGCCATACAAACACAAAAGGCTCGATGTACCTCAACCAATTGCAAGTTTTCGCCAGGAGAAGTTAAATGCCAATAATTAGCACTAACTGCGTACGAACCAATCACCCATAATGAGCGCTGAATTCGGGTATAATACCAAGAATCTGAGTACCAAAAACAGAAGTACCACAAGCGATGTTGATTAGAGTGCCATTGTACCGCGGATGACAGGCGTTTCACCCTCCTGCTGGTAGGCTAGTTTGAGCCTACCCTGGGACGGGACTTGCAAAGAGGAAAAAATGTAACTTCATCTGCAACCAGCAAGCGCTGTCACGAATTGTCAGATGCAACCAGCATCTTTTGTGTGCAAGTATTGGTATCCCTCAAAAAGTATTCCGAATGATTTTGTTTTTACGAGTACTTTTCACTTTGAAAAGTATTCTAGAATAGCCGGACAGCTTAATATTGCACAGTTATGAATACGTGTTTTATTCCCGATAGGAAAATCTCTTTAAAAATAAGATTATGAATCCGTAAATTGCAAACACTTTTATTGCGCTCAGAAGATTCTACCCAGGATTTAGGTGAAACACTCAAGGAAACAGTTGAGAATCGATGATCAACTGTGATGAAAAGAAGAACAAGTGTCAAAACAAGGAAAAAGAAGCCGTCTTTGCAGGTCTCGTCTCAGAGCCTACCTACACAATCCAACCCCACTGCTGGAAGCAGCGAATACTCTTTTTTCGTTAAATGGCGCTAGATTGCGTTGGGCACAAATTAGCCCACCAGCGACGGAAGAAGGTTTTGTTTATTTTGTTTAATTTTCGTTTTGTAAGTGTTAAATGTGATAAAAACATGGCTTATAACCTGTACTTTTATAATCGCGACAGTTACGATTTTCCTGATTTTTCAAGGAGGGACGGGTTCAAACTGACCCCTCACATTTTTGCGTTTTTTGATAATTTGGGTGGCTTTGTTATATTTTTGTCATATCATTTTTATACGTTGCACGGTGGAGTAGCTAGAACAAATGGCTGGCCAAAAACCCTTTCTCGTTTTTCGAACTTTTGCATGGTATTACATTTTTAGAATTCAATATTATCTCAATATTATCTCTTATCTTCAATATTATCTCCATTATGTGTCATTAGAATTTTTACGTTTGTTCCTTATTAGTATCAATGACAAACTTTTTTTTTTTTTTTTTTGTGTCTTTATTAAGGAGACTTTCAGCCCGAGGCTGGCAAAATCAATGACAACCTATCAAAAAATCATGTTAATTTGATGGTTTTTAGCGTGCCGTAAGACAAAGATCAGTTACCACTGCTGACTAATCTAAACAACACATATAATGTTAGGTTTAAAGTACACAAAACATCATTGATAGACTGCCCTAGGACCTCCATGAGTTGAAATGAATTATATTTAACATTAAAATATTTTTTCATAAACATAAATAACATGGAGTTTTTGACATTTTTTAACAAACTTCATTATTAAAAAAGTAAAAGTACTCCCTCGTATTCCGCTACGAGATTGTACACACATGAAAATATAGGCTTTCATCTTTCTATTGCGGGTTAAAGATCATCCGCACTCGTCCGCAAACGAATTTGCGAGTAACTTCAAAATAGCTTGTTTTCATATTTTCCGCCATTGTTTTCAACAGTATATAGGCATACAATTTCCGCAGATAACTTTTTCTGGTTTTCGAGGCATTTGACACATAGACATGATTGAATACAATAGTAACATACTCTGTTTTTTGTTATTCATTTGTTCATTTGGTAGGCTCAAATGTTGTAGGGCGTTACGGAGCCGATTGAAAAAAAAAACTTTTTAATACAGCGATAGGTTACGCTCAGATAATAATATGCTGCTCATTTAAATCTCTAAAAAGCATGGCGCATGCTCCATTATCTTTCATCTCCTTCCCACTAACCAATCTTATGAAAAATCAAAATATCAATTGGTCGGGGTTCAGCCAAATCACACCGAGCGCCATCGAAAAATTAACGATTTTTCTGCTCAAACTTTCGTTTAGCAGATTTAGTTGATCGCAAATCGCATCGAATATTTCTCAACCCCATAACTACTGCAAATATCCTACTGCAAATGTATGCTTAAATTGATATGAAACTATTTCCGTTGTCCTTGTACGAACAAAATATCACAAGTCAGTCGAAAAGCCGCTTGGTGCGGTTTGACTGAACCCCGACCAATTGTATTGAATTTGGCTATTGCATTGACAAAAGCTATGTAAATCTCGATATAACTTAAATACATCATAGTTGATATTATGTAGACAATTTGAAGCAAAGAAATAATATGGGCTAGGGGATAAAACGGGCAAGTGCCACTTCAAGCTAAATAAAAAAATCGAATAAGCAGTCTACTTGGTCTTAAGTGAAGTAACCACTTGAGGTAACCTTGTAGATAGGACCAAAATAGGAAATAAAAAGAAACATTTCTTCTCCAAAAATAATCGATCCTATGTTTTTGTAAGATGAAGATGATTTAAGCAAAACATTTATGAACGACCCATAAGGGTGCAAAAACAATAGCCAGACTTTTGTTTAATCAATTTCAAATTTTCTGATGCAACTGATGTTATGCGTGAGTAATCAGTGTTGATTGTACGTTCTGGGTAGCTTTCGCTGTTAAATATATAATAAACTTTTGAAATGGGATCTGAAAATCTAATGTTTTGAATCGATTAATGTTTACCTTTCTGTAATAGGCCCTTATCAAATGCTGCGCGAGATTTTTCATTTTTCACGTTTCCCACGCGAATTAAGGACAAAAGTAAGTGAAAAATGAACTGTCATGGAGCTTCTGTATCAGTTTATAATTCAATTTTTGAACATATCAAGAAAGATAAGAAAATTATTTTGAGCTTTTTAGTGGAATGTTTTCACCTGTCATAAGACGAGTTTGAACAATCCCATTGAATTCCACCACTTAATTGTATCCTGACAGATACGTATTTCGACCTCAACAGTAAGGCCGTCTTCAGTGTCTTGTACTTGACTCGACTCTATATCAAGAAAGGTCATTTATCACTGGTAGGTGAATTAGCACCTGTAAAAGTGTTCGAAAATCGATTGTTACTATGTTTTTGCATCATAAATGCAAAACCTACCAGAAAACGCCGAAATATAATTTTGGCCAGGAATTTGGTCCAGTTACCCCTTAGTGCAGCGTCGCCTACACCGTTTCGAATATATTCTCATACACATTCAAACTTCGATTGTTTCACATTAGTTGTTCGGATTTCAATGGTAACTGTTTTCATTGAAAGTTAACAAAATATGAGTCAATTACCTTCGACCATCTAGGGCAGCGGTTCTCAACCTGGGAGGTACCTTTGCCAGGCCCAGGGGTACCTCGGACAAAAAAGCGTAATGGCGGATGAATTACAATTTTAATCAAAACTTTTTGATAAAGTTTTGATAATTTTGTATTTTTTTTATTTCAAAACTTTGTGTTGTACATAATATGAATGGCGATCAGTAAATCATGGCCTACTGAATCCTGTCCTACTGAATCCTGCCCCCCACAACCAGTATAATGGATGGTGGACTATAGGACAAAAGATTAAAAGGGCGAACCTCGAATGAACAAATTTTAAAAATCTTCTAAGCAATCTACCTGATCAAAACAGAATGTTGAATAATATGTTAAGAATGTAATTCTTAACTAAAATCTAGAGTCTACAGATTCAGAAGCCTCCATTTGAGAGACATGAAGGCTTTTTCCCGAAAAGCTCAGCTGCTTCGTTGCAAGAAAATTGGAAGCATCCTTCTACGCTTCTCGGAAGCCTCCTGCCAAGCAGCTCGGAGGACTCCTTTCAAAAGGTTCAGAAGCCTTTTTTCAAGAGGCCCGGAAGCCTCCTTTAAAGTGACCAGGAAGCCTCATTTTAAGAGGTTCGGAAACTTTCTTTCAAGAGGCCCGCAATCCTTCTTTTAAGCTTTTTTCTATAAACCTTCTTGTTTTTTCTGCTTCTTTTTAAAGCCTTGAAAGGATCTTTTCAAGGGGCTCGGAAAGCATTTTTCAACTGGCTCGAAAGCCTCCTTTTAAAAGGCTCGGAAGCATACTTTCAAGAGGCTTGGAAGCCTCCTTTCTGGAGACCCGCGAGTCTTCTTTTAAGCTTTCTTCTTTAAACTTTCTTTTTTTGTCCTTTTTTGAAAAAGCTCGAAAGACTCCTTTCAAAATGCTCGAAAGGCTCCTCTCAAGAGGCTCGGAAGCCCTCCCTTAAAAAGGCTCGGAATTCTTCTTTCAAGAGGCTTGGAACCGTACTCTCGAAAGTCTCAGAAGCGTCCTTTCAAGATATTCAGAAGCCTCATTTTGAGTGGCTTAAAAGCCTTCTTTCAAGAGGCTCAGAAATCTCTTTTAAAGTGGTTTGGAAGCATCGTTTCATCCAAAAGGACACAAATCCAACATCAATAACCTGACGTGATAATAATCCGGTGTTTAAACCCTCAATTATTTGACTATACGAAGGACACTTATGACAATGAAACGCTGAGCGATTTTGAAAAAAACACAAAGGAACATAACATTATACTACAATTTATAACTAACTATACACTGCATCTACAGAATCCATTGAAAAAGGACCAATAAAGGTACCGAAACGTCGGATCAGAATTAATATAGCGTTTTAGCTGGTCATCAGACTGCATAGCCGATAAATACTTCAACAAAAGGCTTTGTTTAAAGATGATGTTATGAAGATGATGTTATATGAATTATAAGATTACTTTTTAGCTTTACGTTACATAATGTTCAATAGGACTAAAATGTCAGTTGGATTAAATAAAATAATAGAGGAATAATAAAGGCTTTCTTAAAAAAGCTCGGAAGGTTCCTTCTAAGAGGCTCGGAAGCCTACTTTCGAGTGGTTCGGAAGCCTTCTTTCAAAAGGCTCGAAGCCTTCGTTTAAGAGGCTCGGAATTCTTTTCAAGAGGCTTGGAGGCGTTCATTTAAGATTTTGTTGGGGCGTAGAACCACTGCGTCCATTGAGTTGAACAATTGTGGTAGTCCATTTAAGATACTCTGAAGCCTCCTTTTCAATAGGGTTGGAAGCCTTTTTTTAAAAGTCTCGGAACTTTTTTTAAAAGGTTCAGAAGGTTCCTTTCAAGAGGCTCGGAAGCCTCCTTTCGAGTGGTTCGGAGGCCTCCGTTCAAAAGGCTTGAAGCCTCCCTTCAGGAGGCTCGGATTTGTTCCTTCAAGAGGCTTGGAAGCGTCCATTCAAGTTACTCCAATGCCTCCTTTCAAGAGTTCGAAAACCTCCCTTGAAGATGCTCGGAATTCTTTTTTAAGAGGCTTGGATGCGTATTTTCAAAAGGCTTAGAAGCGCCCTTTCAATACACTCAGAAGCCTTCTTTTAAGTGGCTCGTAAGGTCGTTCAAGAGGCTCGCAAGCTTACTTTCAAGACGCTCGGAAACCTCACTTGATCGTGTGAAAGAAGGCTTCTATTCTTTCATGGGACTCGGAACCCTCTCTTCAAGTGGCTCGGAATTCTTTTTCCAAGAGGCTTGGAAGCATACTTTCGAGCAGCTCAGAGGCGTCCTTTTGAGATGCTCGGAAGCCTCCTTTTTAGTGAACGAAAAGCGCTTTTCAAGAGACTCGGAAGCCTTTCTTCAAGAGGCTCGGAAGGTTTTCTCGGAAGAGGCGCGGGATCCTACTTTCAAGAGGCTCGGAAGTATCCTTTCAATACGCTCGGAAGCCTTCAATAGTCATAAAAGTTCTGTAGGAAGCTGGATGTATGAACTTAATTATAGTTGGGAAATTTTAAAGAAAATGAAAATTTTAGACAAGTTCAAGAGTTAGGATTATTTTCAGTTACAGTAGAAAAACATAAGGGGTACCTCAATTAATGCGAAAGTTCGAAGGGGTACCTCTCAAGAAAAAGGTTGAGAACCGCTGCTAGGGAAACTTTTCGACACTTCATCTTATCGGTCCCATGTTCATCTCATTAAAATCAAAGCAATAAAATGAAATTTGATTTTTTTTTCTTTGTTTCGTGTTTTTTTTTTCAGCAGTGAGCACGCATGTTAGCAAAAAAAGGTGTTGTATTTCTTTGTTTTGAATATATGTTCAGTGAGATGGAAAACGGAGTTCCCCTATTTCGTCTGACATCAAGAAATATGGCAGCGGCAACACCAAATGAGATTCTCAAGATTTTCATCAAAAACATCAACTATGTTAATAGCATGCATTGTTAATAATAGAATCGATGTGGCTAGAGCTTCTGAATCTAGGGGAATGATGTTTTAAAATCAATTATGTTTCTTATATTTTATGGTATTTAAATTTTTGTATTAAATGCAGTAATAGGGTATCTGTTCCTATATCAATATACAATAAGGCAATGTGTACATAAAATACATTGATTTCTCATTTAATTATCAAGAACCGCGCGAATATTTATGCTCAATTCACATAATATTTAATTGAGAACAAATTGGTGACTTTAAAAAATGTAATTAATATCACCCAATGATATGATTGCAGTGATGCCGAATTCTTCAATGATTTGTATTTATGTTGGAACAACTGAAATATTATTAGAAATATAATTCCATCTTATGAGTTTAATTTTACGAGTGTCATAATTTATCTTTTCGGTATGCCTTATTTCACAAACAAAAGAGTTGAATTTCACAGTGAAAGTTCATTCAAGCATTTTTGTAATAAAAATCTAGGTTGGCAACCCTTGAGGATACTGCAAGCCATGTAAACAGTTTGGAATACGGACAAGGATAGTTTAGACGTTGTTCGAAATAAACCTATTTTAAACTATAGGAAATCGCGTAAGTTTTTCAAATAAAATTATATTTAAAGTGAAAATGTGATGTGCGGAAAACAACGTCGTGAAAACAGATGAATCTGCTAGTAACAATCGAGCAGTGCATCAACCCAACAACTCAGAGGTAGGAAAATGAAAATACATGTGATTTATAATTTTATTTTTAATAATTTGAGTCTTGTGAACCAAAACATTACTCAAACGGAATTTTAAATAATATTCCAAACTTGAAGAATGTGGTCTATTCATTATTGCGTACGTTCGATGTGAGATATTGTAATTAAATTGATTTTCAATTTGGTTCATTCACGGTTGGGATTAATATACGGGCTGTTATTAATATGGGAGCATTTACCCTATATAGTTTGTTATTATTTATTATTAGTTTTAATTTTTTTATTTTTTGTATCGGTTATTAGCACAAAGGGCCTTCCGAAACCGGGTTGAGTTAGAATTACACGCGGTTAGAGTTACAACGCATGAAGTTGAATCACTTTGAGTTTGTGAACTTGAAAATAAATTGTCATCCCTGCAGGAAAATAGTTGGGTTCTGGAAGACACTAAATGACCGGAAAACCGGCAATAATTCCATTTGCTCCATTTGATTCCCATCCATTTGACATACCATAAATACCTTAGGCTTAATAGTCGGTTTGTTATCAATTGCCCCTTAATTAAAAAAAACAAACCTGAGTGACCACGTCTCGCAGCCGGTCGTCTACCAGGAGCTCAGTTCGGATCACTATCCGGTGGTGGCGGAACTGGGCTACGAGCTGCGGATTACGAGGTGCGTCCGGAGACGCCGGAAAGTATCGACCGCCAGCTTTGCGCTATCGAGGAGGCGATCACGGCTGCCCGGGAGCAACATGTACCGACGGCTCGGCAGGTAAGCAACTCCTCAAACATCGAAACACTCACCAAAGATTTGATTCGATTGCGGAATGTCACTCGCAGGCATTTCCAGCGTACTGGACTGCCTGAACTTAAGGCACGCTGCAATCGAATCACAAAAATTATCCAGGCCAGAATGGTGGACCTCAAAAATATCGATTTCTCAAATAAGATCCTTACTATCCCAGATTATGCTAAGCCGTTCTGGAAAATGACCAAAATACTAAAATCCAAGCCTCGGTCCATTCCACCTTTGATCCCAGTAGACAATAATGGCTCTAAGGATCGCTTGATAACTCCTGCAGTGAAGGTTGCTGAAATAGGTCGTCACTTCGTCAGCTCACACAATCTTGGGCAGAACATCGGCAGTCCACACGAAGCAGCCGTCAACGAGCATACTAACAACATTCATTTGATTCCCAACGACTTCTCGGAGGAGTTGGAGATCTCAGCTGGCGAATTGACGGCCTGTATCAAATCATCGAAGAACATGAAGGCCCCAGGCTTCGATAGCATCCTGAATCTCGAGCTCAAACACATGAGTGCTCCGTTCTTTGAGCACCTCTCGCTGATCTTTAATCAGTGTCTCCGGCTCAGCTACTTCCCATCGTCCTGGAAGTCAACAAAAGTCATCTCCATCCGCAAGCCTGGGAAACATCCTTCCGCCCCCAGAAGTTATCGTCCCATCAGCCTTCTCTCAGGGTTATCCAAGCTATTCGAAAAAGCTATTCATCACCGGTTACTTGAGTCTGCCGAAAATCTCAACATCTTGCTCGAGGAACAGTTTGGTTTCCGACGCGGTCGGTCAACTGTACACCAACTGACTCGAGCTACCAACGTCCTCAGACGGAACAAGTTTGTCTCAAAAACATCCGCCATGGCCTTACTCGATGTTGAGAAGGCATTTGACAATGTATGGCATGATGGCCTGGTGTACAAACTACAACGCTACAATCTTCCCAGCTACCTGGTGAAAATCATCAACAATTACCTGTCGGCAAGGACATTCCGGGTCTCAATCAGCGGAGCGAGTTCCAATGCGCACAACATCGTCGCAGGCGTCCCCCAGAGCAGTATCCTCGGGCCCCGCTTTTCAATCTGTTCACCTCCGACATGCCAGAACCTCCAGAGGGCGGCATTCTGTCTCTGTTCACAGATGACACCTCCATCGTCTACAACGGTAGAGTGATCAGAGTGCTAGTGGCAAAACTCCAACGAGGCCTGGATGCCCTGACAGAGTACCTCACCAGCTGGAAGATCTGTATCAACGCGGTTAAAACCCAGGTCATTTTCCCCCACTCCAAATCCCCTAAACATGTTCCGCCTGGGACTGTAAAATCATCCTCAATGGCACGACTGTGGAATGGGCTAATTAGGCCGACTACCTTGGCTTGACCCTCGACAGCAAGCTTATTTTCAGGCAACAGGTTGACAAAACGGTGACATAGTGTAACGTTTTGTTGAAACTACTGTACCCTTTGATCAACCGCCGGTCGTCATTGTCCCTGAAAAATAAGCTTGCTGTCTACAAGCAAATCATCCTCCCTGTGAACGAATATGGCATGCCGGTCTGGGAGAGCTGCGCTAAAATCTACCACCTCAAACTTCAACGGGTCCAAAACAAATTCCTGAGGATGATCCTCAACACCCCTCCCAGGACAAGAACATCAGAGGTCCACCGTCTGGCCGGAATAAAAACCTTACATGAACGCTTTGGTGAGTGTAAAGAAAAGTTTAGGGTCCGTTGCTTGCATTCGGATCAGGCTCCAATTAGGGCGCTAGTTCCAATCTAGGTTATCAAATTTTTATTGTAAATATTAGTGTACATACCCGAGTAGACGAAAATAGCTTAATAATATCAATTGTTGATAAGATAGCAAAATGAGATATGGACATGATTGATATAAAAGATAAAAGATCAGACTATAATATCAATATTTTGCACAAGTTATGCTATTTGTAATAAGTGATAAATATCATGTGTCATTAGTTTGTTCTTATCCATAGCATATCTTGATATTCAAATGATATTTCGTTGAAAATTTTTGATATTGTTGCCAGTTCTTTTATCTCTTAAATCAATCAAGTCCATATCATATTTTGTTTTTCTGATTATGACTTCTGCCTGGGTAGTAGTTAGGTTATCAAATTTTCCAAAATGCTCTAATGCCTGCAATAGGCTTCCATGTAATACTAGAAATATTTTCAAATTACTTCCTTTTCAAAATAATAAAAAAAAAACTTACAACAAAGATGAACGGCCGTGTGACCAAACACTTACAATGTACATTAGATGTAAAATCAAACCAAATAAATAAACATACATTTATAGAAAAAAAAATCCTTAATTAAAAAAACTGATCTCTCTCCCATAGCTGAAACTTTGATTTCAGCGTCCCTCAAAGGCTTGACGCCCTTGTCGGGGGACAACCTGGCCAACCACACGTTACGGCGTTGTGTGTAACTATTTGAGTAAATAGTAGTAATCCTGGGTGTGTTTCGGCATTAAATCTTAGATAAATATCTAACTCTAAATCTGTCTACATTCTTTCGTTTTGTTCACCGCGGCATGCCTGACTGTGCAGGATTACGCCACTCACATCGTTGATCCATCAGTTCAACGTCAATCATTGACACAGATCCTCTCGCAAACTTCACCAGTGCCTCCCACCGATCGACAACCGCTGCGGCGCCGCCCGCCTGGTTTCATTGCACAAAATATATTAAATGATAATTGAATTGCATTACAAGAAATACCTGACATAATTACCACCAAGCAGCGCAGGGTCCAGTTCCATGGCGATTGCGAGCGTAGAATTTAATCTTCTACAAGCTTAAACACATTTTTTGTCCATCTCGTTGCCGTAAGTTTGCCTTCTTGCGCGCTCTCGCGGATAGACGACAACGCAACGACGAGGACGCGCCGCCTTGATTCGCATCGATTGCGAACCCTGGATGCCAATGGTTGCGCTCCATGATGCAAGACGTGCGAAGGTTTGGCCTCCGCAGAGCACACTACGAGCAGAGCGTGATAAACAGTAGTTTGATTTGCTAGACAGGTTTACAATATCCCAGGCATTAACTTTACACCGCAGCTCTGCTTCGGTTCGGATGATGGATTCTGCTTTTATACTCAGTGCGGGTAGAATTAATACTAAATATTTATCCCTTTTAATAATTGTTTTATTATTCCCATATCATATTTATTGGACGACGGTCCGGATAAGATATGCAACCAGCCGGACAAGTCAAGCGTGCAGGAGGGGATAAAGTTTTGCATGGCGGGTGAGTGCTGCCCTGCTGAAGAAGCTCGGATCTGTCCGGGGATTGGACAGGAATTATCAATTTGGACGGGCGCGGCGTTGAAGTCTAGTTGTTAATCGCTACCCTTGTTAGTCAGACATCGGACTGCTTGTGCAATGCATAGAACAAGGCGCGGCTTGACAGCAACAGCAGCATGCTTATTTGCCTCGAAGGAGATATCCAGTGATTGAATTAATCGTCATTTGATCGAAAATGGCAGATTTTTCTAGTCAATCATTATTAATCATAGGCGCGTACAACGATAATCTGTTCAGATTTCAACAAGCTGACTACTTTTTGCTTCCTCTAGCGAATATGACATTGGAGGGATTTTATGATTATTGATTGGGCTGCAGTAGGAAAACATTGCACGGATCTCTAGAGGAGATAAATGAAGTGAGAATCAAGTTGCAGTTCTACCAAGCGCCATAAGCTGTCTTGTAGGCGGTTTGTTGCTGCAGCTGGGTGACGAATAACGTATTCTGGCTGCAAAAGGAGATTTATGATAAGTAGTTTATTTATCCTCACTCGGTAATTAGGTTTTTAGTGTTGCTGTATTGTGAATATTTGATATTGAACATCGTCGAATATGTCCAGGAGTGATTCTTCTATCAGTTCAAAGGCCGTTAATATATTTTTGAGTTTTATTTACCATTAGAGATTAAACAATTGTTATCGTGATAGAATTTTATCTAAAATAAGCTAATTCTGGATGTTTTTAATGTGGTGAGAAAATGACAATACAAAAAAATCAGCATGGTTATGAAGTGTGACGTGAGTTTGAAACAGAATAACATGCGTAGGTTTTGTGAAACTGCCTCATAGATTATCAAAATGCACGGTGATTGTTTTTTTTTTATCTATTGTGTTTATTTGACAGGCTCAGGCGTGTATAACACTTAACGGAGCCGAGACTTTATGATATTTAGAATCGATATCATCTTATTATCAACAGTTAGTAAGGGGAAAGGGTATAGACCAAGATACTCGTGGTGACTCAAGGTTAGATTGCGTAATTTCAGGACGGACTAGGTTGGGATTTAGGTTTGAGGTATTTCAGCTGCTCATCCGGGTATTTGACGTCAATGACGGTATGGCGTAGCGTCGGGTTCGAGTTGTGGTTCGTCAGGGAGCATCTTCCGGATGGCCATAGCTTCGTATTACACAGAACAATAAGACAAAAACAAAAACGAGAAAGAAAAAAAGATAGGGGAATTAGACTTTTATGTCAGACGAGCAAAGAAAGGGCATAGATGGCCTGCATATAAACCACATCGCGATCCCCAAAACACCTCTTACTTCCCTGTAGGGTTGTTTACCTCAGGCCACAAGGGTATCCAATAGTTGCTCTCTGGGCGTCGTTTTCCGAGCAATACCAAACTACGTGATCGATGTCATCGTAACCGGCTCCACACCTACATAGGTTGCTATCAACCAGGTTTATTCTATAGAGGTGTGCGTTTAGTGACATAAGTCTCGACATCGTGCGAATGAAGCCTCGGCTTAAGTCCTCACCTCTGAACCACGCTCGCGCAGAAACTTTAGGAACTTTTTCCATAGCCACCGTCCAAGTTCATTGTGTGACCAAATCATTTGCCAATTTTGAAGAGTACTCTGACGGACTAATGGGAAAAACTCGTTGTTCGAGATTTGTCTATCATAAACTTCACCTTCCTGTGCGCCCACTTTTGCTAGCAGGTCCGCCTTCTCATTGCCATAGATTAGGCAATGGGATGGGACCCATACAAAGGTAATTTTTAATGATCTTACGACCAAATCACGCATCTGCTCTCACAGTTGTAAGAAAGTAAGATGCGTGCTTAACAAATTTCATCGACCGGAGTGCCTCGATAGAACTAAGACTATCCGAGAAGATGAAATAATGGTCTACAGGCTGATCGGAAATTATCCCCAAAGCGAAATTAATTGCTGCCAGCTCAGCAACATAAACCGAACACGGTTCTTGAAGTTTTCGGAAGGTGGTTGAATTTACGTTGAAAACACCGAAGCCAGTGGATCCGTTAATGCGAGAACCATCAGTGAAATATCTGTTATTGCAATTGACATGTTCATATTTTTCAGAAAAAATGGAAGGGATAGATATTTGTCGAAGATGATCTGGTATTCCTTGAATAGCGTGTTTCAAGGACAGATCGTATTCAATTGAGGAACTGTCGTTGACGAAGTGAACTCGAGGTGGATTATAACATGGAAGACAGAGATCTGTCGATATGTAGTTGAGATAGACTCGCAGGTATCTTGAATGATGAGCCAGTTCAAGCATATTATCGAAGTTTTCTAATACAAGTGTGTTACTTGTTCCACATTTGATCAGTATTCTAAGTGAGAACACGGTGATTGTTGCAAACAAACGATGGAAAATCCAGAAGTAGATGCGCTTAAAAAAGATTTACATCACTATCTTCCCTGATATCTCTACTCTCATGAATGATTGCACCCATCTGTCATGACCGAATGCAGTATTTAATTGAATTTTTGGCCGTTTTTATGTATCCGTTCGTTGGTTGATTGACTGCCTTTCGCATTCCCATCGCCTGCCAAAACAGATTGAAGGGTTCGATCCTCGAGGAAAATTCTTTCGCAAAGATGGAATCAATCCTCTGCCCTTCCCAAACTCTCGAGACAGCTCACCCCGATCGAGCTGCAATAAATCGAAAAATATTGATCTCGCACTCGCACACTATCAGTCGGCTGCCAGTTCTTTCCTGCTGGCAAAAGCGTTGATCGTTTGCCGACATCAGAATCGTACTCCGGCACCGCGCTGCTGACGTGATCGGTTGTGTTGTTGTGACAGTTGAAAAATCACCGACATGCTGTATAGGTTTGGTGAAATCTAAATACCACTGATCGGGAGTTTCGAAGTACGTACTGAAGTACGTACAAACTGTACGGTTCGACCAGGAAAAACGCTAAAATTAATTGCCATTAATCATTGCGAGGGTATAATCGAAATTGAATCGTTCCGGTTCAGTGGAGGATTTCACAAGGCTCGGGTCGCTGGGCGATCAATCGATCGATCGATCGATCGATTGATAGTCCGATCGTGTGGATTGAGTGATGAAAGCGAAGCGACATTGTTTTCAACCGCGCTGACAGTAAATCGAGGTCAAGCTGTCAATCTTGATATGGTATGGGAGAAATTTTAGGTGCAGTTCATGTTAATCTTTATATGTTAATTAACACTAGGATTGATTCGCTAAAAAAACTTACGCGGATACATTCGTTCAGAAAATCGTTGTAACTAAATTTTCAAATGACTATATCTCAGTGGTTTTTCAACCGATTTTCTCAGTTTTTTCACCAACCTCTTAGCCATCTCTTCTAGTTTCTGGACATTGCAAAATATTATATCTAGGGGTGTTCAATTTTTCACTAGAGCTGTGGGAGTAAAGCAACGGATTTAGAAAAATGCGATTTTGGAGATATACTTATATTTCATTACCAAAAATGATATCTATTCATATAGTGATGATGGAAATGATAAAATAACACATAAAAGACATCACCTGGAACATGAGAACACATTTTGAGCATCCCTACTATGCATACGATGATAATTCGGTGCCTTTAGGAACCACTTTATGCTACAGGATGTATGAAGCTTCAGAAAATGTTTTCAAGCATGTTGTCTACTGTGAACTTGTTAAAATAAATGTAAACTATATACGAAACATGTGTGATAATAAATTATGATGTTCTAGGATCTCCAAATTGTCCTGGAGTTTGAATCAAATGGTCAACCGAATCAACCAAGGCTTCCATGATGTCCCATACCGCGGTATCAACCCAATTATGTCCTCTGAGTATTTATCTTTCACTTGCGTCTCAAATCCAGGCATTTGAGATGTTGTAAGATCTCCAAATTGTCCTGAAATTTGAGTAAAATAATCTATCGAATCAACCAAAGCACCCATGATGGCCCCAGCCGCAGTATCAACCCAATTATGTCCTCCGAGTATTTGTCTTTCACTTGCGTCTCAAATCCAAACATATGAGATGTTGTAAGATCTCCAAATTGTCCTGGAATTTGAATCAAATGATCTACCGAATCAACCAAGGCTTCCATGATGTCCCATACCGCGGCATCAACCCAATTATGTCCTCCGAGTATTTATCTTCCACTTGCGTCTCAAATCCAGACATTTGAGATGTTGTAAGATGTACAAATTGTCCTGAAGTTTGAATCAAATTGTCTACCGAATCAACCAAGGCTTCCATGATGTCCCATACCGCGGTTTCAACCCAATTATGTCCTCCGAGTATTTATCTTTCACTTGCGTCTCAAATCCAAACATTTGAGATGTTGTAAGATCTCCAAATTGTCCTGGAATTTGAATCAAATGGTCTACCGTATCAACCAAGGCTTCCATGATGTCCCATACCGCGGTATCAACCCAATTATGTCCTCCGAGTATTTATCTTTCACTTGCGTCTCAAATCCAAACATATGAGATGTTGTAAGATCTCCAAATTGTCCTGGAATTTGAATCAAATGGTCTACCGAATCAACCAAGGCTTCCTTGATGTCCCATACCGCAGTATCAACCCAATTATGTCCTCCGAGTATTTATCTTCCACTTGCGTCTCAAATCCAGGCATTTGAGATGTTGTAAGATCTCTAAATTGTCCTGAAGTTTGAGTAAAATAGTCTATCGAATCAACCAAGACATCCATGATGCTCCCAGCCGCAGTATCAACCCAACTATGTCCTCCGAGTATTTGTTTTTCACTTGCGCCTCAAATCCAAACATATGAGATGTTGTAAGCTCTCCAAATTGTCCTGGAATTTGAATCAAATGGTCTACCGAATCAACCAAGGCTTCCATGATGTCCCATACCGCGGTATCAACCCATTTAGGTCCTCCGAGTATTTATCTTTCTCTTGCGTCTCAAATCCAGGCATTTGAGATGTTGTAAGATCTCCAAATTGACCTGGAGTTCGATTAAAATGGTCTTTCGAATCAACTAAGGCTTCCAAAATGTCCTCTGCCGTAGTATAACACCTATTATGTCCTCCGAATATTTGTATTTCACTTGCATCTCAAATCCAGGCATTTGAAATGTTGTAAGATCTCCAAATTGCCCTGGAGTTTGAGTAAAATGATCTATCGAATCAACTAAGACTTCCATGATGTCCTCAGCCGCAGTATAAACCCTATTATGTCCTCCGAGTAATTGTATTGCACCTGCGTTTCAAATCCAGGCATAGGCGATGTTGTAAGATCTCCGAATGGTCCTGGATTTTGAGTAAAATGCTCTTTAGAATCTACCAAGGCTATCATGATGCCCCCAGCCGCGGTATCAACCCAATTATATCCGCCGAGTATTTATCTTTAACTTGCGTCGCAAATCCAGGAATTTGAGTTGTTGTAAGATCTCCAAATTTTCCTGGAGTTTGAGTAAAATGGTCTATCGAGTCAACCAAGGCTTCCATGATGTCCTCTGTTTTGAGGTGAACCGGCCAAGGGCCGAAAACCTCATTAATAAAGACAATAAAAAAAAAAAAAAAAAAAAAAAAAAAAATGTCCTCTGCCGCGGTATCACCCCAATTATGTACTTCGGGTATATTTTTTTTACTTCCGTCACAAATCCAGGTATATGAGATGTTGTAAAATCTCCTAATTGTGTTGAAGTTTGAATCAAATGGTCTAACGAATCAACCAAGTCTTCCATGAAGACCCCAGCCGCGGCATAAACCCAATTATGTCCTCTGAATATTTTTCTTTCACTTGCGTCGTTTTCCTTGAGTTTGAATCAAATGGTCTATCGAATCAACCAAAGCTTTCATGATGTCCCCACCCGCGCTATCAACCCAATTATGACCTCCGAGTATTTGTCTTTTACTTGCATTACAAATCCAGGCATATGATATGTTGTACTTTATTTATGATGTTTATTGTTTATTATTATTATTATTATTATTATATTCATCCGACAGTGTATGTTTGTCTTAATGAAACTTTACTCTAAAAACCTCAGTTTTAAGAACATTTAAGAACATTACATCACAACATTACAAGTCTCGTTTAATCCGATCATCATTGATCAAATTGTTACAATCAGATCCTAGTAATGGCGTCCTCGAGGTAAACGGAAGAAGACACTAGAATTGAACGTATAGGCAAGCACATTGATATCCATTATCGCCAAAAAATAGGGGGAGTGGGGTGGTTACTCGATACACCAACAAGAACTTTGGTAGGTCTGCAATTTATACTCCCGGAATTCATCAATGATCATCCGCAGGCTAAACATCTGATCCGTCGTTGATCGACCCTCACGAAAACCTGCCTGGTATTCGCTGACGAAGGACTCTTCTAGCGGTCTCAGTCTGTTAAACAGAATACGCGACAGAATTGTGTACGCCGAGATCAGAAGAGTGATCCCTCTGTAATTGGCACACTCTAGTCGACTTTCAAAAGTTAAGAAGAGAGTTGAAACAATCCAAAAGGTTAGTGTCTTGGCTAAACGCAAGAGAGGAAGGATCGCTTACTACCTGTTTTATTTCGGTTTTTTCTTTTGAATCGAAAATGAGGGAATTGAAAACAATTCAGAGCAGCATCGTAAAGTGACAGATTTGATTCGATAGACCATTTTACTCAAAATCCAGGACAATTTGGAGATCTTACAGCATCTCAAATGCCTGGATTTGAGACGCAAGTGAAAAATAAATAAGGTAGAGACTTAATTGGATTTATACCGCGGCAGCTGACATCATGAAAGCCTTGGTTGATTCGAAAGACCATTTTACTCAAACTCCAGGACAATTTGGAGATCTTACAACATCTCAAACGCCTGGATTTGAGACGCAAGTGAAAGACAAGCTAGATACTTCATGGAAACCTTGGTTGATTCGATAGACCATTTTACTCATACTCCAGGATAATTTGGAGATCTTACAATATCTCATATGCCTGGATTTGTGACGCAAGTGAAAGACAAATACTCGGAGGACATAACTGGGTTGAAACCGCGTCTGGGGACATCATGAAAGCCATGGTTGATTCGATAGACCATTTTACTCAAACTTCAGGACAATTTGGAGATCTTACAACATCTCAAATGCCTGGATTTGAGACGCAAGTGAAAGATAAATACTCGGAGGACATAATTGGGTTGAAACCGCGGTATGGGACATCATGGAAGCCTTGGTTGATTCGGTAGACCATTTGATTCAAATTCCAGGACAATTTGGAGATCTTACAACATCTCATATGTTTGGATTTGAGACGCAAGTGAAAGACAAATACTCGGAGGACATAATTGGGTTGATACTGCGGCTGGGGCCATCATGGATGCCTTGGTTGATTCGATAGACCATTTTACTCAAACTTCAGGACAATTTGAAGATCTTACAACATCTCAAATGCCTGGATTTGAGACGCAAGTGAAAGATAAATACTCGGAGGACATAATTGGGTTGATACTGCGGCTGGGGCCATCATGGATGCCTTGGTTGATTCGATAGACCATTTTACTCAAACTTCAGGACAATTTGAAGATCTTACAACATCTCAAATGCCTGGATTTGAGACGCAAGTGAAAGATAAATACTCAGAGGACATAATTGGGTTGATACTGCGGCTGGGGCCATCATGGATGACTTGGTTGATTCGATAGACCATTTTACTCAAACTTCAGGACAATTTGAAGATCTTACAACATCTCAAATGCCTGGATTTGAGACGCAAGTGAAAGATAAATACTCGGAGGACATAATTGGGTTGATACTGCGGCTGGGGCCATCATGGATGCCTTGGTTGATTCGATAGACCATTTTAATCAAACTTCAGGACAATTTGAAGATCTTACAACATCTCAAATGCCTGGATTTGAGACGCAAGTGAAAGATAAATACTCGGAGGACATAATTGGGTTGAAACCGCGGTATGGGACATCATGGAAACCTTGGTTGATTCGGTAGACCATTTGATTCAAACTTCAGGACAATTTGGAGATCTTACAACATCTCAAATGCCTGGATTTGGGACGCAAGTGGAAGATAAATACTTGGAGGACATAATTGGGTTGATACCGCGGTATGGGACATCATGGAAGCCTTGGTTGATTCGGTAGACCATTTGATTCAAATTCCAGGACAATTTGGAGATCTTACAACATCTCATATGTTTGGATTTGAGACGCAAGTGAAAGACAAATACTCGGAGGACATAATTGGGTTGATACTGCGGCTGGGGGCATCATGGAAGCCTTGGTTGATTCGGTAGACCATTTGATTCAAACTTCAGGACAATTTGGAGATCTTACAACATCTCAAATGCCTGGACTTGAGGCGCAAGTGGAAGATAAATACTCGGAGGACATAATTGGGTTGATACCGCGGTATGGGCCATCATGGATGACTTGGTTGATTCGATAGACCATTTTACTCAAACTTCAGGACAATTTGGAGATCTTACAACATCTCAAATGCCTGAATTTGAGATTCAAGTGGAAGATAGATACTCGGAGGACATAATTGGGTTGATACTGCGGCTGGGTTCATCATGGATGCTTTGGTTGATTCGATATACCATTTAACTCAAACTTCGGGACAATTTGGAGATCTTACAACATCTCAAATGCCTGGACTTGAGACGCAAGTGGAAGATAAATACTCGGAGGACATAATTGGGTTGATACTGCGGCTGGGTTCATCATGGATGCTTTGGTTGATTCGATATACCATTTAACTCAAACTTCGGGACAATTTGGAGATCTTACAACATCTCAAATGCCTGGACTTGAGACGCAAGTGGAAGATAAATACTTGGAGGACATAATTGGGTTGATACCGCGGTATGGGACATCATGGAAGCCTTGGTTGATTCGGTAGACCATTTGATTCAAATTCCAGGACAATTTGGAGATCTTACAACATCTCATATGTTTGGATTTGAGACACAAGTGAAAGACAAATACTCGGAGGACATAATTGGGTTGATACTGCGGCTGGGGCCATCATGGATGCTTTGGTTGATTCGATATACCATTTAACTCAAACTTCGGGACAATTTGGAGATCTTACAACATCTCAAATGCCTGGACTTGAGACGCAAGTGGAAGATAAATACTCGGAGGACATAATTGGGTTGAAACCGCGGTATGGGACACCATGGATGCTTTGGTTGATTCGGTATACCATTTAACTCAAATTCCAGGACAATTTGGAGATCTTACAACATCTCAAATGCCTGGACTTGAGACGCAAGTGGAAGATAAATACTCGGAGGACATAATTGGGTTGATACCGCGGTATGGGACATCATGGAAGCCTTGGTTGATTCGGTAGACCATTTGATTCAAACTTCAGGACAATTTGGAGATCTTACAACATCTCAAATGCCTGGATTTGAGGCGCAAGTGAAAGATAAATACTTGGAGGGACATAATTGGGTTGATACCGCGGTATGGGACATCATGGAAGCCTTGGTTGATTCGGTAGACCATTTGATTCAAATTCCAGGACAATTTGGAGATCTTACAACATCTCAAATGCCTGGATTTGAGACGCAAGTGAAAGATAAATATTCGGAGGACATAATTGAGTTGATACCGCGGTATGGGACATCATGGAAGCCTTGGTTGATTCGGTTGACCATTTGATTCAAACTCCAGGACAATTTGGAGATCCTAGAACATCATAATTTATTATCACACATGTTTCGTATATAGTTTACATTTATTTTAACAAGTTCACAGTAGACAACATGCTTGAAAACATTTTCTGAAGCTTCATACATCCTGTAGCATAAAGTGGTTCCTAAAGGCACCGAATTATCATCGTATGCATAGTAGGGATGCTCAAAATGTGTTCTCATGTTCCAGGTGATGTCTTTTATGTGTTATTTTATCATTTCCATCATCACTATATGAATAGATATCATTTTTGGTAATGAAATATAAGTATATCTCCAAAATCGCATTTTTCTAAATCCGTTGCTTTACTCCCACAGCTCTAGTGAAAAATTGAACACCCCTAGATATAATATTTTGCAATGTCCAGAAACTAGAAGAGATGGCTAAGAGGTTGGTGAAAAAACTGAGAAAATCGGTTGAAAAACCACTGAGATATAGTCATTTGAAAATTTAGTTACAACGATTTTCTGAACGAATGAATCCTAGTGTTAATTGAAAATTGGTCAATTTACGAATAGGCCAAATAATTGATAATCAACGATTGTTACATTTGTTAAATGATAACGTATTATTCTCGACGATGCCGGTGATTGAGAGGGAAGCGTCTCTCACCCCAGGGCGCCTGAGTCAAAGATGTCTATTTGCGCCCTCGGATAGGAAGTAAATTCCTGCATGACGTAGATAAATGTAACAATGCCAGTGAAAAACTCGCCCGTCAGCTACTGACCCGCCCTAAAGACCGGCAGGATTGTTGGTTTGAGCACTTCGAACAATTTTTCCAAGCATCAACCAGACTACCATGATCTGCCTAGGGCCAGGCATATAACACACGTCAATACCGGACCGTAATATTTGCGATATATCGTAATTTTTTCGGTCGACCGGATTTATGGTATCATATTGCTGTGTACCATTCTCAAAGTTCTAAGCAAAGTTACCAGATTACACGCCGATCACGCTCCGTGTTTGGTCAACAAATTTTAAGAATCCCTATTATTTAATTTCCATTGACGGTTTAGGGTCATTTGCTGAATGTCGTTTAGTCGAATGCCATTTGCTGAAATGGTCATTTGGCCGGACGCCATTTGGTCGACTGACGTTTGGCTGAATAGTTGAAATTTGTTTTCGTATTAGGTGAGTGAAGCAGGATGTTCGAAGTGAGAAAAAATAGTAAAAAATAAGAAATGAGTAACTGAGAGATGAGATATGAGTACTGAGCAGTGAGAAGTGAGTACTGAGCAGTGAGAAGTGAGTACTGAGCAGTGAGATGCAAACAGTAAAAAGTGAGTATTGAAGTGCGAAATGAGAGGATACAAGTTGATTCTGAAGTTGCCTCCGTGGTATAGTACCAATGAATTTCATAGAATTTCTAATATTGAGACATTGCAACAAATGTCCAACAAAATAATTTCCAATTTTAGACAAAAATCGTTGCAATCTTTTATTGCAACGATTAGCTCCTTGTACCCTTAGTATAATTTAGGTTTAGTTTAGTTTAAGTTGAAAACATTGTAATTCCTACATGGTTCAATTTAACCAGAGGAAATATCCTAACTGCCTGAGGCAATTGAAATGTACTAACACGGAACACCTAGTCTAAGAGATGAATTCATGTATTAGATAATTAGCAAATAAAATTAGTAAAAAAAAGAGGGTACAAGTTAGAAGTCAGTAGTGAAAAGTAGGAAAAATGTGAAAAGTGAGTGGTGAGGAGTGGGTTGTATGTTATGAGTACATACTAAGTATGAAAAACAAAAGTTAAAATGAGAAGTAAGAGATGAGAATTGTGAAGTGAGAAGCGAGATGTTAAAAATTGTTTTCAACCGCTTGTGAACCGAAGAAGTGTGTTATGAGATATAAGACAGAAGGATGAAGGAAGAAGAAAGAAGTAAGAGGAAGGAAGGAAAAAAGTAAAAGAAGGAAAGAAGATGAAAGAAAGAAGAAGAAATAACGAAGAAAGTAAAAATGAGAAGAAGAGAGAAGAAGAAAGAAGGAGGAAAAAAGAAGAAGAAAGAAGGAGGAAAAAAGAAGAAGAAAGAAAGAAAAAGGAAGAAGGTGGAAAAAAAATGGGATGAAGGAAGAAGGAACAAGGAGCAACGAAGAAGGAGGAGGTAGAAAGAAGATAGAAAAAGGTGATAGAACGAAAATGAAAGAATGGAGAAGGAAGAGGGAAGGACGAAGAAAGCAGAAGGAAAATAGAAAAGGAAGGAAGGAAAGGGAAGTAAGAAGAAGCAAGAAGGAAGAAAAGGGAAAGAAAAAGCAAGAATTAATACGGAAAAGGAAAGAAGGAAGTAGTAAGCATAAAGACAGAAAAAGAAGAAGGAAGGAATAAGGATTATTGACAGAATATCCACAGTTTTACATCTAACATATCAGCAGGGCAGGGATTGACACGAGTGGTACGATTTTCACGAAGTCCGTCCAGTTATTTGGTTTCGCCGACGACATTGATATCATGGCACGTAACTTTGAGAGGATGGAGGAAGCCTACACCAGACTGAGAAGCGAAGTTAAACAGATTGGACTAGTCATCAACACGTTGAAGACGAAGTACATGATAGGAAGCGGCTCAAGAGAGGTCAATGTAAGCCACCCACCACGAGTTTCTATCGGTGGTGACGAAATCGAGGTGGTTGGCGAATTCGTGTACTTGGGTTCACTGGTGACCGCCAATAACAATACCAGCAGAGAAATTCGGAGACGCATCATGGCAGGAAATCGTACGTACTTTGGGCTCCGCAAAACGCTCCGATCGAATAGAGTTCGCCGCCGTACCAAACTGACTATCTACAAAACGCTTATTAGACCGGTAGTTCTCTACGGACACGAGACCTGGACAATGCTCGTGGAGGACCAACGCGCACTGGGAGTTTTCGAAAGGAGAGTGCTGCGTATCATCTATGGTGGGGTGCAGATAGCGGACGGTACGTGGAGGAGGCGAATGAACCACGAGTTGCATCAGCTGTAGGGAGAACCATCCATCGTTCACACCGCGAAAATCGGAAGACTGCGGTGGGCCGGGGACGTAGCCAGAATGTCGGACAGTAATCCGGTGAAAATGGTTCTCGACAACGATCCGACGGGCACAAGAAGGTGAGGTGCACAGCGGGCAAGGTGGATTGATCAGGTGGAGGACGATTTGCGGACGTAAAGCCTGACTGTCGCAACCTGCGTAACCTAGCGACTTGCAGTTCCATGTTCCAAGCTTTCAATCGTGATCCTTTATTCGTCTTGGTCTTTGCCGATTATATCAAGTCGCATTATATCTTATATTGTTCGTAATTATTGGTTTTCCAGGCGGCTTATTGGGCCTGCGCAAACCTCCTGTCTCGCCGGAGGGCCGTCGTGTCAGGGCTGTTTAGCGTCCCACCTAACACCAGGACTTGGGCTTGTGCGCTTTGAGCGGCACATGGTCGCTTTGGTGGAGCCTACTTGCGGATACATGCAGCTTTCTATAGAAGTTTAACAGGGCCCACTGTCAAACCCCACCACATCCTAGGCAGGCGCCACAACTCGCAGATGGCCTGGGGAGGGATCGTCAAGCCCTTGGACATCGTCCCTGCTGCCCCGGAGAAGCGCAGAAGGTTGCTGCCAAATCTCTTTCAACGAAGCAACTGAGCTTTTCGGAAAAAAGCCTTCATGTCTCTCGAATGGAGGCTTCTAAACATGTAGACTCTAAATTTTAATTCAGAAGCATATTCTTAACGTACTATTCAACATTTTGTTTCAATCAGGTAAAAAGATGCTAAAAAGATTTTTCTAAATTTGTTCGTCGGCCGTTTTGTCTTTTCAATGTTTTTGTCCCACCGCCCTTTATCTACTGTGCTTTTTGTGGAGGGCAGGGTTTAATAGTTTTTGAGTTGTAAGTTTGTAAGTTTGTTTGAGTTTGAGTTGTAAGTTTGAGTTTGTAAAAATTGAAATCCCAACTTTTTTGTACTTGCAGCAAACCTTTAGAGGCATTTGATTTTCTATTTGATCTTTCACATGGAATGGAATTGTAGTATTTTTAGGAAAAGAAAATTTCTTCAGAAATTGATGTTCATGCAGCCGTTTTCTCATGATATCCAAAAAGGAGAACATTTTAGTTTCAAGCCACTTCGTTCGGTTACGTGCTACCACAATTCTGGGCACGGCTGTACTGCTGTGATTATTCATCTCCTTGTACTCCACACTTCTGTACCACCATCCAAATAGTGAATAGCATGGGTTATTATCCGGCAGTCTTATAACATGCTTAGCCCATCTTTTCAGCTATTGCCACCTTCTGAATACTTGGATCGCCTTGAGCATGGTTCA